>NW_019384869.1:397119-409535 GCF_000671375.1 Centruroides sculpturatus
TTTTCCTTTTTTAACAAAGCAACGAATCCTTCTTTTTTGCCTCTCATGGAAGGTGCGCCATCGGTGCAGACACTGACTAAATTACTGACATTCAATTGTAATTTATTACATACTTCTTTGAAGTTTTCGAAAATATCGGCTCCTCGAGTTCTTCCAGTTAGTGTACCCAACGCAAGTAGTTCTTCGTAACATTGAAAATCTTTAGTTATAGCACGAATAAAATATAAAACTTGTGCCGAATCTGTTTTATCAGTGCTTTCATCTAAAGCAATTGAAAAATAAACATCTTCATTTTGTATAATTGTATGAAGTTGCTCTGTTACATTTTGCGCTAATTCGTGCTGTCGATCTGTTACAGTTCTTCTTGAAAGAGGTAATTGTTTGTATTTGTCGACATTTCTTGGATCTAACATACTCACTGCTTCAACAATACATTCTTTAATTATTTCAATGTCACTAAATGGTTTGCCCCTTTTTCCAAGTATATGTGCTATTTTATACGTAACAGCAACTGCAGCGGAATTTTGATTTACAAAGGCACTAAAAGATGCCTGCTGATGATGCTTCTCATTTTTCAACTTTTGAAGTGCAGCTTTTCGTGATTCACCTTCTAAAGCGAAATATTTATGTTCTTTATGAGTCAAATAGTGTTTATTTGCATTCGCTTTTTTTAAAGTATTTAAAACTGTATTGCACAACAAACACATCATTTTATCTTTCTCAGCAGTAAAGAAAAAATCTAACTCCCATTCTACATTAAATGTTCTGTTTTCATCACCTAATTTTCTTCTCTTACTATTTGACATGA
Organism: Centruroides sculpturatus; assembly: GCF_000671375.1. Classification (NCBI taxonomy): domain Eukaryota; kingdom Metazoa; phylum Arthropoda; class Arachnida; order Scorpiones; family Buthidae; genus Centruroides; species Centruroides sculpturatus. The sequence continues at coordinate 397,928 of NW_019384869.1, forward strand.
TGGATAAAAAAACGAATATCAAATAATATCTTTAACAAAGTGTATACTTTCTAGAAATACAATAAAACCGTGTAACTGTTATAAGCACTCACTGTTAACTACAGTTTGCTGAAGATCGCAACAGGGAAGCGTTGAGAGATGCGAGTCAGAGAAGCCAAAGCAAGGTGTGACACTCAAATGGGAGATCTGAAACCGAGTTTTGTTTACTTCTTAGACAAGGTAGTTGGCGCTGCTAGCGCTTTTTAAACAGTTTTTTAAAAAATTAACATTGAGTGTCCAAGTCTGAAACGGATGGTCTGTGGGCCAGAGCCTCGCTCATGCGTGTTAGAGTCCGTTTCAGACTAGTATTCTGACGTCATGTTACAATATGACTGTCTTTGGCGGGATTTTTCGCGCAACTGTCATGGCGTTGATGTACAATAGTTGTTTGAAACGAACTCTACCATTTTTGTACTAGGTGGCAAAGGGCCGCACAAGAACCTCGCGGAGGCCGCAGATTCCCCACCTAGGGTCTAATATAAAGATTTCTTTAAAAATTAATAGATACACTTACTTACTATTATTTATTTCTTTGAATAATTTTAACAAAAAGTATCATCAATAAGTCTATGCATGCATGTTATTAAAAGAAATTAATCTAGAAATATAATTTGCATCAATAACAAATTCTATATTCTTTGAAACATTTCATTAAACAAGTCTGCAAAAATATTTTAATAATATATTTAAAACAAAGTATAAAAATAAATTACCTGATCGTCACTAACTTCCACGCATCTAATTGAAAATGATGGTTCTAAATGAGCAAATCCTAAAAGTGGTGGTTTTGAACAACTTGTAACAAACTAAATATCAATATTAGTTATTAATTAATTATATTCAATATAGACGAGAATTAATAATTTGTATATATTGAAATCTTACTTTTAAAAATAACCTGTGTTCTTCTGGAGTGAAGTCTTTTTCAAGTATATCCCATAACCAATTAATAACTCTGTGATTATTATGGAATCCGCCGAAATATTTAGTATTTCGTCTAAAAAAGAAAATGATACTTATTTAAAAAGAAATATTTATGAAATATTATTTTAAAACTTTTTTTAATTCTACTCATCAGCATCTTTTAGCATCCTTCACTATTAAGAATGAATTTCAATAAAATATCATGATTCCAATATATCAGTGAGATTTAACATTATTTATTAAATATTAACATTTATTTTTCTGAAATGTGTGACTTGATAAAGTTAGGTTAACACTGCCATATGAACCTCTATAAAGGGATATAAAGTTCCAGTTTGTCCCCTTTCAGCTAGTTCATTAAGAGTTGAAAATATTTCAACTTCTGCTGAACTGCGGTTCATTCAAACAATCAACTTTCACATCTAGTTCGTTTATCCAATCATCAGACAGCAGGAAAAGTTAATTATTATGTCATATTATTATTATATTGCTATGTATTCTCAATAATAATATTACTACTTAGTTAACAATAATGTAACATAAACTTTATGTAATTCTGTTTAAAAAATAAATTAATTTGTAAGAAATATCAATTGTTTAATAACAACAAGTGAAATTTCCTCAATCTCTTAAAAATACCCTTATGTTTGAGGAAAATTCTTTAAAATTGAGGCATGTAAACTAAATCATTTTAAGCAATCACATTCTATCTTAGTTTGTGTCAAGTGGTACAATGCAAACAATTACTCTTCATTTTGTTTGTTCATAGCGGTTCGTATGCCGTAGTGGTTCTAGCTTAAAACTCAAAAATGGGAAACATTCTTGCAGGAAATAAACAGTGAGCACAATAAAGCCTACAAATGCATTCATTTCTTAGTAATGATATGAGAATTTTTACAAAAATGAAGATTTGTATAGTGAGAGAAATTCCTTCATCATAAACCATAATGTGGTATAACTTTGAAATAAAAAAATGCATTTTTTTTATTTCAATGCTAATTTAATTCTGTCTACACTTGTACTTGTCTTATACAAAATTTACCAGTTAACTAGTGTTCATGTAGACACTATTATAAATATTATGAAAAAGTTCAAACCCTATTGAATTGCAGCAAATTTTCCAAACTCTGGACATCAATGAAAACCAGTTTGTGACGATAGAAAAATACTGCAAGAAGAAAAAAGAAACTATTTTTATTAGCTTCCAAAATAATGCAATATTTTACAGACAGACCAACAAGTACATGAATGAAATCAATTGCGTAGTTTTGGTCTAATGAGTTGTCGTGCTAGGAAAAAAAACTGCTACTTTTAAAAGCACATATAAAGAAACACCAAAATTTCACTATAAATGACTGGAAACAACTTTCACTTTGATCTCATCTGATCACAAATCTTTTTGGATCAGATGGAGTTGTCAGAGTTTGGTGAGACATATGAGAAGCCTTGGACAAAAAAAAGCTTGTTGTTAAAACTGTTAAACATGAAGGGGGTAGCAAAATGATTTAGGGTTGTATGTCTTAATAGGTGTAGGAAATCTTGAATTAATCAATGGAATCATGAACAAAGAACTCTACCTTTAGATCCTGAAGGAGCATATTATTCCATTGATTCATAAACTGTCTTGGAAAGAAGTATATTTTTGAACAAGAAAAGATCCCAAGCACACAGCTAGGATTAAGTTATTACATCCGGGTTCCAAAGAATGATCAAAACACTAGACTGATCTCCACAATCTCCAGACTTTAATATTAACCACAAAATCTTGTATAATTTGAAGGAGTGATTCTTCAATTCTTCAAGTTTTACAAGACTTCAAGGATGAAATGAACACTTGTGATCTATATTAAGTCTGGAGATTAAAGAACTAACAGTTTGTCTGGTTAAGGAAAAATGGCCCAATAATGCTAATAATGTAATTGTAAGATTGGTGGAATTCGTGCCAAGAAGAGTTGGTGCAGTCCTTAAGGCCAAGGAGTTTACATATTAATCTGTAGCACTTTGTTTGAAACTGTAAAACAAGCAATTATTTATTGTGACATCATCACAATGCCAGGCTGCAATTTTTAATCATATATTTTAAATTTATTTAATTTAAAATATAGCCTCTCCATCTCAAATTAGTAGTGGCTAGCCCTTGTACATCATACTTTTTTGTTAATAATAGTCGTGCCAGTCATCTACCTAACAGCTTTCAGGGAAAAAGTTTTGAATTGAAATAACATGACTTCCGGTTTGCATCAGAACATTTAGTTAATCAGGCCCTCCTGCCCCTAAGGTTTCCATATCTGGTTTTGTCTTTCTAACTCTATTCTTGAGATTAAGGAAAGTCAGACATCCAGACGGATGTCAGTGGAAATTTATAGGTCTAAAACTTTTTAAAATTGCAGCTCAATCAGGGTGGGATTCTTTTTTGAGTTATAATTTTCTACTTGTTAATAAAAATCTAGGACTAATTTAAATGAAGCATTAGAAAACTGTATGTCAGTGTAATTCATTACTATTTTTTAATCTTTCAATATTTTTTTGTAAACATCTAAAATATTGTTTTCAATTAAAAGATTGCAATGTTTTCTGAAAAACCTTGAATAAAATGGAAAATATTTTTTGACATACTATATAAATTAATTATAATATCCTATAATAAATTCTTCTAAAATAAATGTATTNAGTGAATTAGTAAATTCAGGTGAAACATAATTGATATTAATATAGTACCTATTATTAATTATTTAAACTACACTCATGTTTGTGAAAATTGCAACACCATGAAGGAATTGTGCAAATTGAACCAAACTTACAGGAAATGTATAGTGAGGTAAGACATGCAAATGAGTAGAATTACAAAGCGATTGCACATGGAACGAGAATCGGCTCCTTATCAGCCGCCTGTTCCAGGTATATAAAGGACTGTAAAGATGCGTTGAAATCCCTTTTTTGTCCTCTGTCTGCAGTAAACGTTTCATTGGTGGTCAATATGCCTCGTCAAAAGCGGAGAAAGCCATACCAACAACTAATGGAGTTCGGACAAGACTGCATCGTCAGTATGTGATAGGGTAGATTTTTGTATCGAGAAATTGCAGCCCGCACGCAGCGTAAAGCCACAATAGGGATGCATGTTTGGAAAAAATGGACAGAGGAGAACCAAATAAGGCAAAAACCTGGCAGTGGGGCAAGCAATAACACAACGGCACGGGACGACAGACACCTCATCCACATGGCTGTGACAGACGGACCGTACAGCATCCTCTCATGTGTTAGCACAATGCTGGAGTATGACTACAGGTGTTTTGTTGTCTAGCTCCACGGTTTGTCGCCATCTGCTGCAACATGAACTGTGTGCAAAGGTTCCTCTATGCAGGATTCCCCTCTCGCTGATTCACAGATGCCTTCGACTTCAATGGGCTCGGCAACACAGCATGTGGCATGCCCAGTGGCAACAAGTTATTTTTTCCGACGAATCTCACTACAATATGAAGTACAATGATATAAGAGTACATGTCAGACGTTACAGAGGGGAACGTCTGCTCCCACAGTGTGTTATCTGGCATCATACTGCACAAATGCCTAGCATCATGGTGTGGGGAGCTATTGGGTATAATTGTCGATCCCATCTAGTGCACATTGCGGGCAACCCCAACAGTGATCGCTACATATGGGAAATTGTGGAGCCAGAGGTCCTCTCCCTTCTTCAATGCATTATGGATGCTGTATTTCAGCAGGATAATTCCCATGCACATGTTTCTTGGACTGCACAAGCCTTCTTCAGTGCACAACAGGTTTTGCTTCTTCCATGGCATGCTTATTCCCCGGATATGTTGCTCATCGAGCATATCTGGGATTTCATTGGTCGGCGACTCGTTTGTACAGCTGGTGGGGTACACAATAAGACAACTTTGGCGTCAAGTTGAAGCCATCTGGAATGCCATTCCCCAGGATTACATTCAGAACCTGTACAATTCAATGCCATGACGTGTACAGGCTCTTATCGCTCAGCGTGGCAGACACACAAAGTACTAATCTCTGACATTCTTTGTTTTTTTTGTGTTGTAAATTTAATCGTTTACTTGTACCACTATCAGTAATATGTGGAATATATTTCATTAATTTCTGACAATTCCTTCATGGTGTTGCAATTTTCACACATGAGTGTATATATGTAGTTTCCCATGATTTTGCTCTCTTCCCCTTCTTTTCCCCCTTAAACTCTTTTTACCTGAGGCACTGTAACACACATGTCTATTATATATGCTATTCTGAAATCATCACAAGAATCCTCTATCAACAATCAGCCCTGATGAGAGGATGAATGAACAATCCTTATAGGGGGTTAAAAGCCTGTTTTTTAATTAAATTTTTTTTCTCTGCAAGGACACCTCTCCTCAACACACCACAGTGATAAGATAGAAAAATCTCTGCCAAACAAAAAGATTATCCAGTCAGATCCAGTTGGGTTGTTTGAGATAGGACAGGTAGTGGAAATATGGTCAGGGGAGGGAAATGGCAATTTTAATGGAATCTGTGCTATCTCTCCATGGAGTTGTCAACAGTCCCATAAATACATATAATATATGGTATATATATATATATATACACACCATATATTATATGTATATATATATATATACAACTTTTATTTCCTGGAGATTAATCAATAAAATATGGTATGTATGTATATATATATATATATATACATACCATATTTTATTGATTAATCTCCAGGAAATAAAAGTTGAAAAATTAAACCTTGGGCTGAAAAGCATAAAAAACATGTTGAAGTTTGCACATTATAGGTCAATGTAGTTTATCAGAGCTGAAGCTTTTAGTAGAATTTTTAAAAATATATCTGCAATGTTGAAACTCTTTATATTGCTTGAGACTACATTTTCAGGATTGAACTTCATACTCCTCATCTAATTAATAAAACTGTCTAAAGTATCATGAAATTTGTTTATTCATCCTCTTCGTAATGCATATAATATTGAAGAAAAAGTTTTAATAACAAAAAGATTTATCAATGGATGGAGTACCTGGAGTACCAATTATGGTGACAGTATTAATGAATGCAATTTACTCTGAAGATTCAAATAATTTCAATAATGATATCTAATAGAATCACTATCCCAATTTCAGGCAAGAACTTTAAAATCTCCTCAATCTTTCTGATATCAAAAAACTTAGATGAACACCAAGAATGATAAGAAGCAATTATTAAACCAGAGACATTTTAGCAATATTTAATATTTTAATCATTCCTATCTGTCTAAACTGAATAAACATATTATTTATTAGAAAAAGAAAACACTGTTTCTACCTATCAACTGTCTGCAAGCCCTTAACAAATCAAAATTTTTACATGCAAAAAAGCATGATTATGAAACTTTTTCCCATTTAGCCATAGTGTTTTGATAAGGAATATACACTTTCCAGCTCATTATCATCACCACTGACTTAATATGATCCTTTTTGCTATGATTAAGTTTGTCTTTCTTATAGAACTTGTTTATTATTTTAACCTTACTTCTGATATATGAATCTACACTTTTAACAAAATTTTAAATGATAATACATTTAATCAAAAAATTAAAGAACTGATTAATGTGTTTTATTTACATTTTCAATGGCTAAATTGGACATTATAATATTTTCTAGTCTCCTTTATTTTTTGCTAAATCTAATGAGGAATTAAATAATAATTTATATATATATATATATATATATATATATATATANTGTGTTATTTGAGTCTGCTAGAGTTACTGCTTTATGTAACTGTGATGTTTCTTGTTTTTGTAGAAAAACTCTCATGGTGACTGTATTTGTTTGTTGTGAAGGTTAACTATGCCAATTAGGCCATGTTCACCATCTTTACATGGAAGGGTTAATCTTTCTGTGACAGATTTAGGATGATGTTATTTATGCTTAATAAGTGTTGTTCTTGTTTTCGTTTGGAGTTGTTCAAGATCTGTGTGAATCCAATGTATAAACACAACTTATGTGCTTATTGCTTTAACTGTGTGATTTGCATAGTATTATGAAGCAGCATTGCTTACTAAAGAGAATGATATTAAAATAAAAATTTTATTCTATGTAGGTCTATATACTACTATCACCTTTATATATGTCAAACTTTTATATAGTTCTGGATCAAGAGATGGTAGCTCATCTATTGAACTGTACAGAGCACTGTGCTGATGGCCTAATACTTGACTTAAAAAGAAAGATGCAAAAGGAACATCTACAACAATTCCCTAAAAATAAAAAATTCAATATTATAGAATAAATGCTTTTGGTTAAATTTTTTAACTAAAATTCAACACAATGAATTCATCATTGTCAATATTTAAAGATGTAATATACATATTTAAATTTTCATTCAAAGGAATAAAAAAGAAATTTTTTTTTTTCAGTAAAGAAAATATTTTATTTTTTTCATATGTTTAATCAAATCATTTAAAATAAATTTAATTATTACTACCTCATAAACTGCTTTTCCAAGCATTTTTCCTACAAATTCAAACAATGAAAGATGACTTTCTTGTATATATGATGTTGGAGATGGATACAGACGCTGCTCACTAGTAATCTATAGTACCAAACATGTATGACATTATATGTTTAGAATAAATAAAATTATTTTGATAGAAATTTAAATATATTTCATATCTATATCACAGTTACTGCTTATCTTAGTAGTTGATAACTATATTTTAGATCAAAATAAAAAAAACTAATACATAATTTAATAATCTTAACTTAGTGTATTATACATAAATTTCTGACATATATGATGATAAATTACATACATATATTACATATCTATGTAAAGCATTCGAAAGATGATGGTAATCTGTAAATCTAATGAAGTCCAACATTATTTCAAAGAAAAATTATTTATCTATAATGTTCAACATTAATAAATTAAGCCTATAAAACATGTTTCTTTCCAGATTTTAATTTAAATAATTTTGTGTATTAAAATGTATAAATATTAATTATTTAAATATGATCTTACATATTGACAATTTAAAATTTTTTAAAAACACTTTTACCAAAACAATGAATAACTGTTTAATATTTAAAAATAAAATACATGTGACAAAATATCAGGTTGTAAAGGTAAAGTTTAGACATTTTGAATAAAAATTTATTGACAATTAACTCAACAACAACAGTTCAGCCTAATAGATAATCACCATCAATATCAATCACATCTCACCTTTGCTGCAAATTTCCACTCCCATAAGTATAGAATGTCTGGGCTTTTCTTTGAAGAAAGTCTCATGAATTGAGTATTGTCATTAAACTGTATATTATTGGCATTATGGTTCTGCAGAGATAAAATAAATGGTAGTCAGTTGTCACCAAGTCTGGGCTTAAACTGGATGAAGCAGAACTTTCCAGCTCAGACTGGCCAGTTTCTTTAAGGTCATCTTTGCTCTGTGTGTTTGTGTACTGTTGTGGCAATATATTTTATCAATTTTTGGACTGTATGAGAACATTCAAGTTACTATGATAATTCTCTGGTAGTCAATTAGTTGCAGGAGAATGTCATCATCAATGGTGGAATTGCTGTCTGGATGGGGTTCATCTTAAAGCAAAAAATCTCCAACCTTGAATTTTTTGAACCAATTGTAGCAGGTCTGTCTGTTGATTGTAGTCACCAAATACTTTGCAAATGAGATTGTGAGCATTTGTTGCATTGTGGCCACTTTTGAAGTGATTGAAATAGAGCATACAAATGTTTTTTTTTTTTTTTTTTTAAAGTTTCATACTGTCAGATATTGTAGATACATCTGTTTCCAAAGAAATTTGTGATAAAATTCTCCCAGGCTTCTGTACTTATATACCCACATTGGAAAAAATGTTTTAGAATGTTTAGTCATTTCTAAAAAAATCACAATGACTAAATTTCACCTTTATAACTTGATAAATTCTATTAAAAGTAAATAATGTAGAAGTATCATAAATTTTCATACTATAGTAGAACCCCAATTATTCAAGGCAATCCTGTAAGTGAATACAACTATAAGAAGAGTAAATCTCAGCTACATTTCAAAACAAAATAATACTAAAATATATACTTTTTTCAGATTTCCCTTTAATATAGTGTCTATTTTCAATATATGCATCTATGGTAGTGTTAGTGTCTATTTTCAATATATGCATCTATGGTAGTGTTAGTGTCTATTTTCAATATATGCATCTAATGGTGTATAATATAATAAATACTTAGATAAATTTTTATTCAAAATAAAATTATTTGTAACTTCTTTTGTTGTTAGAAAGATAAACTCAGTTTTTAGTATATGATGNAGTTTAATTTTTTTACTATATATCCTAATTGTTATGTTAAACATTGATTTGCATTTTAAAATATAATGGAGAACTATATTTCAGAACACTCCAATTAAACACACTTTTCTCATAATTCTGATGTTTTTTTTAGCAAATATTGAAAACAGAGTGAGTAAGTGAACAATAATGAAATTTCAATAGTAATTTAAACTGCAAAGAGAATCTTTTAGATATTCAAAAGTTAATACCTCAAATCTATTAAATCAATAGGAGTATTATCTCCTGAGATAAGTCTCTGTAATTCTGGAGTTGAAAACATTGTTAACCAATCTGGATTAACTAATGATCGAAAACCACGAATGAATGCCGTTGTTTGTTCATGTATTTGCACATGCATTCGAAAATGAGCCATATGATGTATATAACTAATTCTGGAAAAGATTAACAGATATAATTTTAAATAATGGGAAAGAACTACAAAATTTATGTTTAAATAAATATTTATTTATATTATAGATATAAGTTAATAACTACTACTTGTTTTCATTTGTTACTGGTACAGCTTTTCCACCGGGAATCAATTCATGGGTAATTAATTTTCCCATAAAATCTTCATCCAAGGAAAATGTAAGATCCAGTTCTTGTATATCATTCTTATAATGCTATTGGAAAATAGTTAAGTCAAAGTTAGTTAGCAAAGTGAAAAAGTTATATTTAATCTGAAAAATTTATATATCATTAAATTTCAAATATAAATAATAATTTAATTATTTTATTATTTTTAAATTCAAACTCTGGCTTTTGCACCAAAACTGAAATTAATTAATTAAAATTAAAATCAAATCAATTAAAACATAATATTTCAGAAAGTGTGGATAAAGTAATAAAGTACTTGTTGTCCATCTTAATTGATTTGGTTGTAGTTCATCCAGGCAGAATAATTACAGAAAAATTGTTTTAAATGTTTTACTACCCCCAACTACTCTTTGACATACNCATAATACAATTCTTGTTAAACAAGTTACTAAACATCAAGCCATTTTAAATTATTAAATTAGTCTCCAAATAACAACAACAAAAATCTAAATATTTGTTTAAATTGAGTAAAAATAGTCTCTATTTTATTAGAACTTATCTTCATATTTTATGGACCTGATTAAATTTAAAATCAAATTATTTTTTAGACATAAGAAAAATATAGAATAAGCTGTTTCATTATTTCCTACATACAGTATTATCAAAGATCATAGCATTATACTTTTTTTACTTGTTACATTGAAGTTTTTGAAATTCTTCCTTAATTAGTGAATCAGATTTGTTTATCAGATCTGAGTTTAATATTCATTTAAATCAAACATCTAAAAAACAAATGTTTTAATTAAATTAATATTGGTAGTGTACTTATATAGAATTGTAATACAGAGTACAAAACATTTTTTTTAGAACTTCATATTACAGTACAGTATTATTTACAGATGTACAGCATTATTTAAAATGTTTTAATTAAATTAATTTTGTTTGTGTACTTATATAGAATTGTAATACAGAGTACAAAACATTTTTTTTAGAACTTCATATAGGTGAACATAAGTAAGGTTTTACTATTATTGTTTATTTAATTTTAATTTTTTTGTGGTCAAAATTTCTCAAACTACAAGAGCCAAAGGAAATAATCTGCTGCTTTAGAAGAAAAAATTTCTAGATATTCAAAATTTTAAATATGGCATAATTTGAAAATAATAATAATGAAATTTACCTATTTAAACATGTAGTTTTACATATCAATTTATTTATTGTATACTGGCACAATGAAGTGACCTCTTAACTAATACTTGCCAAGTTGGAAAACTTGCCAAGTGTTGATTAAGAGGTCACTTCATTGTCCCAGTATACAATATATAAATAACAACACGGTTTCGATAATAAAAAAAATATAAATTTATGTAATGTGTAGTTACGAGCAAGATTAACTCATTATTCCATTTTATAGATTAAAAATTTTTAAAAACTCATATTTTTTTAGACAAATATTTTTCAAAAGTTAACTTACCTTTATTCTATTAATTTAAATCAAACTTAATTTTTATATATGTTACCGCTAAAGCTCGAAAGTTGTTAATGTGTACATTACCTAGGGTGATCCATTAAAGTTGTGAAAATTGTTCCATTTCTCAAATTACCTAGATAATGTGCAGAGTATCTAAGTAATCCGCACATTACCTACTAGGCACTCGGTAAAGTGAAAATAAGATCTTTGCCACAAATAAATGTACCACAAATAGGTGTGCTTGTCGCAAAAACCAATTGCTATGAAATTCAAAGTGTCACCAATCTTTAGACTGCACTA
>NW_019384869.1:415208-429981 GCF_000671375.1 Centruroides sculpturatus
GTCTCTTTTTACTTGTTTACCTTTGTTTTTTAAGAAGTTATTCTCCAACAAAAAAAACGCGTTAACTGTTACTTCTGGTGCTGTATAAAAAAGGATTGTGATAGACTCGAAAATTTAATATTTTTGTAAATAGTCGAAAACTTCAATTGAAGAATTATATCCTGAGTTATTACAGAAATTGTATAAATATGCAAATAAGTAGGATAACTCGAAATTACCACCAGAGGGCTTGAAGCAGTTAAAGTATGAATAAGGACAGTATGGTGAGAAGAGTTCTTCAAGTTTTTAATGTAAAGTGTCAGAACCTACAATAGAAGGCTGACACTTGATCGTTTTTAACATTGTGACGTCTCTTTTTACTTGTTTACCTTTGTTTTTTAAGAAGTTATTCTTTATCTAAAAAAAAAAACCATGTTAGCTGTTACTTCTGGTGCTGTATAAAAAAAGGATTGTGATAGACTCGAAAATTTAATATTTTTGTAAATAGTCGAAAACTTCAATTGAAGAATTATATCCTGAGTTATTACAGAAATTGTATAAATATGCAAATAAGTAGGATAACTCGAAATTACCACCAGAGGGCTTGAAGCAGTTAAAGTATGAATAAGGACAGTATGGTGAGAAGAGTTCTTCAAGTTTTTAATGTAAAGTGTCAGAACCTACAATAGAAGGCTGACACTTGATCGTTTTTAACATTGTGACGTCTCTTTTTACTTGTTTACCTTTGTTTTTTAAGAAGTTATTCTTCAAAAAAAAAACCATGTTAACTGTTACTTCTGGTGCTGTATAAAAAAGGATTGTGATAGACTCGAAAATTTAATATTTTTGTAAATAGTCGAAAACTTCAATTGAAGAATTATATCCTGAGTTATTACAGAAATTGTATAAATATACAATTAACAAATTGTTTCAGTATTTTTAACAGTTTTGACCCACTGCCCATATGTAGTACAGACATCAAGTTGAAAGCTTCTGAACAATACCCATCCTACTTATAGGTGTTCAATTCCCTTTTTTTATACAGTTGCTCATTTCTTGTACATGAACAATCTCTAGGATAGTTAATATTATTTATTTACAATGCTTCAGAATATACTGCAATCATTAATTTTTGTTTATTTTGCTTCCATCATTTTATATATTAATATTAAATCATAAATTAATATTTTTATAGATGGAAATTGTAATTTTTGTTGCATAGAGATGTCAGAAGTTATTGAATTTGATTTGCAAGCAGTAAGAAGGCTTTTTCTATCATATCTATCATACGCTTGGCCAGGACAACAATGGTACTGTTGGGTGGTGATAAACATGGACCAATATATTCCAGTCAACCCTTCACTGAAAATTTGGTCACAGATATAAATACATTATAAAACAAACTATATAAATGAAGTTTATAGTTTCATGTAATGCTGTGAAAAAATGTTTAAAAGCATTAAATTAATTGCAAAAAATTCAAACTTTGAACATGGGAAAACATAAATGGAAACATATAATTTGTATGCAAACTTGAAATTTCTTGATGAAAAGTTTAATTGCATAAGAAAATGGCTGAAATAACCCAACAAATCATATTTTATTTGTGCTCCTCCATGTACAGTACATAATAATATGTTCATTTAGTTATCAAATAGATTATTTTATACTAAAACTTGTTTGAAAGCTCGTTTTTGCATTGTTGTGGGAAATCTATTTAGAATGAAAAATGTTTTTAAATAGGCCATAAGGAAATGAGAAAATTGACAAAAAATCCCAGGCCCTCCAGGGAACATCGTACTTATACAGTGATAAGATTGAAAATGTTATATCCATTTGATCATTGTTTCTTTTTTCAGTTCTGATTTGTAATGAACCCTAATAATGATATTCACATGAAATATTTTAGTTAAGCAGTCCCTGACTTTCAGATATAATGCATTTATAAAACGATCTATGAAACTTGAACAATAGAATTGTTTTAAAAGAATTTTATTTCCAGAGAGAAAGAAAAATTATAAAATCTTTTATTAACTAAGATAAGAATGATTTTGAACCTATGGAATTTATGTTATGGCTAGCTGATTCTTACTGGTTGGAATTTTAAAAGAAAGTTATGTGACAACAAGAAACTTTTTTGGTACAGAAATATGTAAATTCGGATTTTTGGTTTTGCTTTGCTAAGAATTTTTTTAGTTATAAATGGCTATACAGTATCTTAAAAGATTAGTTGATAAATGGTTTTTGTAATGAATCTATAGCTGAAGATACTTTTCATGTTGCTGATTCATGTAGATTTGCTGAACTTCATTAAAAATGTTTTGGTAAAAAATTGTTATCACAAAGACTTTTTTCATTTTTCTATTCAAGAAATGATAATACATTAAATTTATATTATTATACTATAAATTTTGTATTTAAATTCAGTGGCATTCTTCTTCATTCTGTCATATAAGTTTAGTATGACTTTTGGAAGATTCCGCAGCTGGCTGTGACAGATAAATGTAAATTAAGTACAACAGGCAGTATTTATGTTTTTTTCAAGTAAGCTTTACTTTTTATTTCTTTTTTAATTCTAATATGAGATGGTCAGTTACACCTTGTATAAAGGGTTGTTGTGCCTTGTACTAAATAAATATTCAGTTTAAATCCTTTTAAGTTAAATTATAAATATCTTAATGAAAGAATTCAAACCATTTAATTAATAAGCAACATTTTCATATTTTCTAACAGCAATATAACTATATATAAAAATGACAATTTGGTAAATAAATACTATATTTACTCAATTATAAGACAAGGTTTTTATTCATTTTTCACTGCTTAAAAACCTAGGTTGACCTATGTGTGCGAGCAAAAGATTCTTTGCGTTTTTGCAATAATTTTTGTGAACCATGTATTCACATTTTTTACCAGATATTCACCCTCTGGTCTTTAAAAACAAAACTATTTTATCTGGATTGTTTGAATCGTTCTTATGTATTGTCAGGAGTAAAAATGAACAGCAATAGGAAAAGCTTTTGAATTGAATTCTAAATTAAAATTCCAAAATCACATGGGAGCCGATATAAGTTTTAATCCAATCCCACATGAAAACAGACAATTATTCGGAAACCAGAATTCAGAGACACTCATAAGTGTAATCAACAGAGAATGGATTTGACTGTTAAGAATTGGCAAAAAAGGTTCCTGATTGTACAGCTTTGCATTAACAAATTATGCTGTCAATTTTACAAGATACTTCTTAAAGTTTAAAATGCCAGTAATTTTTGTGGGACAATATGTGTATTTATTTGCATTTGATAATATTTTATTTGTGATTAAACAAAATAAAATTAGAATTGTATTAATAAATCTAATTTTCTTTATTTTGATCTTTAAAGTCACACCTCGTCTTATATGCAAGATTGTCTTATACATGAGTAAATACGGTATTCTATTCAAACAATATTCAAATTTTACAAAACAACCATGCTCTTAATAAAATTAGTTTTAATTTAAGTAATAGATATGTATTATATCAATGGTGCAGTTTTTTATATATTCTTTTGAATGTCAATTTTTTTCAAAAAATTTTCTCTCCAAAAAAATAGATGAAACATCATAGGTTAGATCCAAAGAAGTTAACCAACGTTTTTTTGTCTGGACCGCATTTTATCAGAGACAAAAACTTCTGAGTGTTATCTTCACTATGCATTTCGGGTGCAATATTTTGTGTATCTTGCATCCCTCATCAGGTGTTTCATTTCTATAAATTGGTAGAAATCCGATTATTACATTGATTATTATGGTAAAGTTACAATTTTACAATTTACTATTTACAACAATTATTACATTTTTCGTTATTTGGATATATTTACACAATTTTGGAGTAACCAGTTTTTGTGTTTATACATACAGCTATGCAGTGTTGATGTTGTATCCCCTAAGGCATTTTTAACTGTCTTTCTTCCCTTTTTCCTTGCTCTTTGGCCCCTCCCATTTCCTCCCACATGTTGTCCTCCATGCCATTATTTAGGTTTATGGTTTTGTTTTATTAACTATTGCGAAGTGTTCTTTGAATTTTCATAGATAACTGTCTTTTTCCTGTGGATTATTTTTACACTTTTTTCATTGATTTGTCCATGGTGACTGCTTATAATTAAGTCTAATTGCTGTTTCATGTGGTCCAGACAAAAAACGTAGGTTAACTTCTTCGGATCTAACCTATGATGTTTCAACAATTTTTTTAGAGAAATAATTTTTTTTAAAAATTGACATTTTAAAAAAGAAAAATAAAAGTAGTTATTTAGTTATTTTGCAATATTGTATGAAAATGCATTAAACTTTGGTAGTGTTGTTAATTTTATGGTCCTTGGGAAGGTCCCTTTAATAGGCCAAATTGGTATGTGTCGAGAGTACTGACAGGTAGTTCCTTCTTTGATGAACATTTTCAAAAATTTCTATATATGATGTTATGTAGAAATAAATAAATTTCTCTTACAAAGACAAAATTATTTATAAAATTAAACTTGAATATATTTTATGACATAACATTTGTAAAACTCTCAATCTTATCAAAAAAAAAAAATTTATTAATAATAATAATTTTTTTTTTTAGGTTTAGTGATCAGTGGACTGGTTGCTCTTTACTATGCCGGTCCAGAGTCAAAGCATAGTGACCAAAATAAGACAAAACTTAAATAAGTGTGTCAGTGTTTGTGTCTGTATTCAGGAATTTCCTAATAATATGGCATGTATTGAATATAGTGGCCTTCTGTAGTGTGATGTATTTATTTCTATACAATTGTAATGTTTCCAGGTTTTTATGTAGTGTGTGTATGGTATCACCCCTGTAGAGGAGAGGACAACAGGTACAATAAGCACTTTATCCATCCTCCACAGATGTCTTATTTCCTGAGCAAGTTCTGTGTACTTGCTA
The DNA here is from genome assembly GCF_000671375.1 of Centruroides sculpturatus. Taxonomy (NCBI): domain Eukaryota; kingdom Metazoa; phylum Arthropoda; class Arachnida; order Scorpiones; family Buthidae; genus Centruroides; species Centruroides sculpturatus. The sequence continues at coordinate 420,109 of NW_019384869.1, forward strand.
ATTTTTTTAGTGCATGTGTTTTGTATATTGTGAGTGTTTGGAATGGCTATGTCTATAATGTATGTGATTTTATTGTGTTTGTCAATGAGTGTGATGTCTGGTCTGTTGTAGTAAATTGTTTTATCTGTGATTATGGCTCTGTTGTAGTACATTTTGTGCATGTTGTTTTCCAATACTGTCTGTGGATGTCTAATAATTTGTGTTTCTTGGCAAGCTCTTGGTGTATTATATTTGCTACTTGATTGTGTCTATGTAAGTAATCTGTCTGTGCCAAGAGCTTGCAACCAGANCCAATTTTCATAACCAATATCTAGTTTCTTCCAAGTTAAATTTTCTTCTTTTATTTTATTTTCTAATAATTTAGTTATTTCAATATCTTTAAAATCATTAAAACATTTAATCAAGTCAGGATTAATATATATAAACTTTATATTTTCACAATTTGTTTCATGCAAACTCTTGAAGTTAAACAATTTTAAAATATATGGTTTCACTATTTTAAGAATTTTTAAAGAACTCTCTTTTGGAACAGATAAACAAGGAACGTCTACAGTTTTTCTGAAAGCATCACGATTTAATTGCTTCATTCCTCTAACAGATTCAGGTGGTAAAAGAATGCTTGTCTTTTTATCTTGATTCATTGTTGCTTCAATACACAACTTATTACATATGAAAAAAAAATTAATAATTTTTTTTGGAAAAGTTAAAATAACATTGTTTATCATATTTTTAGAAAATGTTCTCCATATGTTTTGATGATTAAGCTGAGTGATTTTTAGAACAGCAAAATGTTTCCCATAAATTCTGTAAAAAAGTATTTATATTTAGTTTTATGTATATTTTTAAATAATTACCGTATTTACTCGCATATAAGATGAGGTTTTTATTCATTTTTCTCTGCTTCAATAACCTAGGTCATCCTATATGCGTGAGCGAAGAATTCATTTCGTTTTTGCAATAATTTTTGTAAACCGTGTATTTTTTACTGGATGCTCACCCTCTGGTGTTTAAAAACAAAAGTAATTTATCCAGGTCATTTGAATCATTCTTGTGTATTATCAGGAGTAAAGATGAATAGCAAAAAGAAAAGCCAAGCTTTTGAATTGAATTCCAAAATTACACGTGAGCCCAATATAAGTTTTAATTCATTCCCACATAAAAACAGATGATTATTTGGAAATCAGAATTTGAAGAAACTCATAAGTGTAATCGACAGAGTGAATTTGACTGTTAAGAATTGACAAACAAGGTTCCCAATAATTGTCCAGCTTTACATGAACAAATTATGTTGTCGATTTTACAAGATTTTTACTTGAAGTTTAAAATGCCAGTAATTTTTGTGGAAAAATGTGTGCATTTACATGCATTTGACATTTTATTTGTGGTTAAACGAAATAAAATTAGAATTGTATTAATAAATCTAATTTTCTTTATTTTGATTTTTAAAGTCACACCTCATCCTATATGAGATCATCTTATATCCGAGTAAATATGGTATTATGCTGTTTGCAATTATTATAGTATTTAAAATTTACTTTTCATAACTAAAAATGACTTATTTAAAATATTACCGAAATGATATTTTCTTTTGTAAGCACTAGTCATTACTGTTAAAATTCAATAAAATCTGAACTCCATTCACAGAGTCTAGTAAATTAATCATTTGCAATGATTATTTAAAAACAGCCAATGATCATTATAAAATATAGTACAATTAATAAATATGATTATTTAGCATTATAAATTCTTTCCATAAACTAACAACATGAATAGACAAAATTACTGTGAATAACAATCATATGTACAGTACTGTAGGCTCTACATTATGTATTCCACAATACCTGTAATATTATCTATTTTCTTATTTTCATTTAAAACAGAGTCACGAAATACAAATTTTCAATGGAAACTAACATTGCATGTTTAGCTAACATTTATATTAATTTTATATAACAGGTATTAACTGAAAATAATCATATAGGCCCTATTAATCATTATTTTTCATATTGATGGAAAGTAGCAATTAAATAATTATTTGTAGATAGTAATAGTGAGAAATATTTCAATACAATTTGATTGAACTGCAACAAAGCTAATAAAATCTAAAAAATGTACAGTACAACTCATTTCACAAATCTTGGCATGGCTATAAGAATTCACAGTAGCAGAGACCAGTCTATTACTTAGAATCTAGTCTTTAGAAATGGATTGTTTGACAAATCTTTGACAAGACCATTCTGCATTACCAAAAAAAGGCTCTTGAACTTGTTTAAAACTGCCAGTGCCTCAACCAAGAACTCTACAAACTTCAGTGAAGATATATTAAATGATTTGTATGTTTATTTTAAATAAAAAAGTTTAAAAACTATTAGTATTGTTCCTATATTAAAAATGAGTATATTAATTTTTGATATAGTAAAAATCTATCTAAAACAAAATGGAACATAATCTTTTGTAAAATGAAAAAAACTGGCTGGCATGTTTTTATTAATGAAAAAAAAGCAGATGATATATGAATAGGTAGATAACTGTCAATCTAGTTGATCAGTTAACTGCCAGTGACTAGTCATATATTGTGGATCAGCCTTTATCTTTGACTGGAATTTAAAATTGGCATATAACCTGCATCCCCTTTCAAACACAGATAACTTGCACATTATCCCCTGAAATTATGGTAATTACTTTTTTATTTTTAGTGTGCTGCCCAAACACCACACTGCATCGCCATTTTTGGTATTCACACACAACCGCTATCCCTCCCCACATAGCTGCACATTCCCACTACCCACCATTTTAAATATGGACGTAAACCTCCTATCCAACAAAATTTAAATCGTTAGATCATTATTTATAGTTTACGAGATATAAACGTGACAAATCTTGTCATTTGTTTGGTCACTCCAGTTTCTCCCTATACCAAACCAAATTTAAAGACATGTTTGGATCAAAAAGGAGCAAGTGTGACAGACGGATTTCCAACTTTTTCTGTTAAAAATCTTATTCCCTGACTTTCCAGTTCTGTATGGACCCTGCATATTATATCAAGTTAATTTAAAATAATATAAAATTTATCAGTGTGTTTAATCTAACATAAAAACCAGCTTTAAGTTTGAGAGGTTATTAATTGAGATTAAACATTGTTTTTTTGTCTCAGCTCCAAATGAGGATCTGAAGCTGAGACGAACAAACGTTCTAGAAAGGCATTTCAACCATACATATTTCTGATTCCTATAAGCCTTCAAATGTTTTTTTGGGGATACTCCATTTAATTTGAAGTTGTTTATATCAAAACCAATTTTACATTCAACTGTAATTTCCAAACTTGCTGCAGAAGAACTTTTTTTTAATGATATCACTTCATTCTGTTTTGTTTATGAAACAACAAAAATAGTATAATTACTGTCACATTTAATTTTTTTGATTTTAAAATAACTTTCATATCTTAAGTTTAGTTCATAGAGGGCAAATTGCTGACAAAAAGCAGAAAATCCAACAAATATTGAGTTAGCAGTGAAGTCCTTGCTAAAAATTTTTCTGGTTTTACAAATTGTGAACATATTTTAACATGTGGAACTTTTCTGCTGATGAAAAAATATTTGCCACTGATTGGAACAATGAATTTCTGGAGATGAGAAAAAGATTTAAATATGGAAGTCATGAAGAATATACTTTTAAATTACAAGGGGGACCCAAAAAAAAAAACCGTATTGAGAGCACGCTGCAATTCATAGACATAGTAGAGAGTTCTCCCATTACATGGGGTTAGTAGAGACCTTCACAAAACAGCTGTGCAAACAGCATCAGTTTGTATGTTTACATTTGAGCGTAGTGTTGTGTTTCTCTTACTGTTATTTTGTTCCTCCTGCAAAGTTCTGGGCGTCCTTCAACATCTTGAAACGATCTGCCAAAAAAGTGTTAAGACATCTGCGAGAGGATGAGCAAAGGAAACGCCCAGAACTTTGGCAGTAACCCACTACTTGGTCTCTCAGGGATGGCCTGTCGTTCTCCACCCTCTGTATTCACCAGATCTAGCCCCATGCAACTTTTTTCTGTTTCCAAGAATGAAGAAAAATCTAAAAGGGAAGCATTTTGATGATGTGGAGGCGATAAAAACAGCTTTGCTAAGGGACGATATCAAGGTTGAAGAGTTCCAGAGATGCTTCAAAAAGTGGGGAAAAAGACTTGACAAGTGCATCACATCTAATGGAGAGTACTTTGAAGGTGACTGAAGGAATTTTGTAAAAAAGTTAATAAAGTTTTTATACAAAAAATCTATTTTTTTTTATCCCCCCACGTATATTCTTGCAATTATTATAAGTAACTAGGTAGCCAGTTAATTAAAACTAAAAATAATAATTTAATTATTTTATTATTTTTAAATTCAAACTCTGGCTTTTGCACCAAAACTGAAATTAATTAATTAAAATTAAAATCAAATCAATTAAAACATAATATTTCAGAAAGTGTGGATAAAGTAATAAAGTACTTGTTGTCCATCTTAATTGATTTGGTTGTAGTTCATCCAGGCAGAATAATTACAGAAAAATTGTTTTAAATGTTTTACTACCCCCAACTACTCTTTGACATACCTTTTGAGATTATCACTATTGTTAGATCTTTTTTCTTTTTACTGTAAACATCTTTGAAGTTGATATGGTTTCAAAATGTAAAGTTTATTGAAAAAGCTTATTTTTATTTTTTGCTTATTTGTCAAATATATCTTATCTACTCAAAACTACAAAAATAAATGTTAATAGTAAGAATTACAGTTAATTGATTGAGATATAAGATTATTCAGTGTAGGCCTCATAAAGAACACACACTTTTTTTGGTAAGTGACACAAATAAAAAAAATGCCATTATCAATGAACATAGATGAACATTTTTAATTCACAGCTCAAAACAAACCAGTGTCAGTGTTGTTGACTACATATGTATCACCTACAAAAAAGCAAGAACAACACTTATGCATTCTGGTAGTTATTATTGAACTAATAATTAAGCCATTATTATTGCCAGATAATACACATTTTGACTAAAAAACTGTACTAACTCAAAATTCATGTTTTTTGAATTGTGCCACTACGACAACCCACAAGCAATATGTTCTTAAACTTAGTAAATGAATAAAACAGTTTAATTATTAATTCATATATTTCCAAAATGGAAGTAACTGAATGTGAAGTTAAATGCATTGTGGTCTTTTGGTAATGACGTTAAAAATTAGTTTGCTAAAATGAACTTTTATAGTCATTCAAAATAAATTTGTGGACTTAAATTTTTCCATAAAATACAATAGAACAGGTTTGTAAATTTCCAAAAAAGACTTATCTTTATAAATAGAAAATATAGATAAATTTTGAAAAAAAAAAAAACTTAGAGAAAAGACGACAGCTTAATGACATTGCAAATTCAGATACAACAATATGACAGTGCCACAAACAAAACTTCTCTTTGATTTATAAGATTTTATATCATTGAAGCAATGATTTGTTTGTTTCAAACTTAAAAATCTTACTCAGAAAATTATATCCAACATACCAACATATTTAAGAATGATCAACTGAAACCTTGTGTAAATGTCTTAAATTTAAATTCAATATATAGAAAAAATATATGAAAGGAGATGATCAAAAAATTTAGAATGTTGCATTAAAAATTTTTAATTTAATTATTAATACTACTACATTTAGTTTTTGTGAATGTAACTTTTAATTGTGTATGAGCTAAAATTATTGAATGAATATAAAATTTTGGTGTATCCAAAATACTTACTTGTTCATTAATAAATTTCACTCTGATGACACCTTTTAAAGACTGAGGTGGTAGCATTGCCAACTGTTGGTATCCATCCTTTTAATGCAAACAGGTTACATTTAGTAGGAAATAATTTCAATTTAGGATAAACATTATTAAAAAATAAAGCACATTTTATTAATGATAAATATATAAAATAATTCTTAAAGGCAATAATATATTTCATTTTTCTTTTGAAAATTATTATTTAAAACAAAAAGTATGCATCAAGTAAAATTTTTGAAATATTTGTTTGAATGGAACAATCAACAATTTAATTCTTTACATAAGACTAAAGTAAAATTTTAACATTTATCTGTCATCATTACATTTTATAAAATGTAATTAACTTAAATTGTTAAATATTTATTTATAATTACCTCAATTTTTTAAAAAAATATATGTTATTTTGAATATTTAATATAACCAACCAAATTTATTTAAATGTATGAATGGAGTTGTAAAAAATATAACTATTTTTTTCCATTTAAAATAACAGATGTATTTCTTGTTTTAAATATATTGTCTTAATGGAGAATTGAACATTTATTTGTGGTTACAATTACAGATCCTAAATTCTATTAACATAAATGATCATTAACAGATTTAAATGGCCTTTCTATCTGAAAATATTTTGTGTGTAAAATTAACTTAAACTACAAAAGAAATTATAAACTTTTATTATTTGAAGGATTATTATAAATCTATAAAATCAATAAGTTACAGTATATAATATATAACTAAAGTATATATCAAAAATATTAAATAATAATTATTCAAAAGTAGGAATAATTTATTTAACTCAATTATAAAGTATAAAGTATAAAACAGCTACAATTGAACCTGCCTATCTCAAACATGTTTATCTCAAAAACCACTTTATATTAAAATTTATTTTCCCCCTGCATTTTCAGCCTAAATTCAATATATTTTCCATGTTTATCTCAAATTAATTTCTTATTAATAATCAATTTGCTTAACAAATTAGTTGTAGGAATGGAACTCAATAGTTAAATGAGGAGTGACTATATTAGAAATACTGTCACATTAGAAAACTTTTGGATTCCCAATTGATATTTAACTTTCAGAATCATGCACTAAGAGAAGAAATTGATCAATAAATAATTTATCATCAATCATACAAATTGTCAGCCATACCAAGTCAATATCTATTGTTGGTATTCTATCATCATTTCAATGGTACCAGTAGTAGATGTTATTCAAAACACTATCTTCTGCAAAAGGAATATTCCACATTTTTGGAAAATGTTGAATGTCTTTTGCAGAAGACATAGTTTGTGTTTGTGTATTTTTATTTTTGGAAAATAAAAATATATATTTAAAAATTCTGTTTGTGTAATATATCAATGTATTATCTCAGCAAAAGTATTTCTCCTACAGAGACATAGATGAAACTGTAACCTTTTCATATTTGTGTATTGTAACTTTTACATTTAATTCATTATCAAAATTGTATTTAATTATATAATGATTATTCAGGTAATATCTAATGACAGATTATGAAAAAATCAATTCATTAGTGACTTCATTTTTATTAAAATTCAACAAAATTAAGATAAATGGTTATACAGAATTTTTTGGGGATGCTTTGTTATGTAAGAAAAGGATATTGTTTTTATGCTAGAATTCCTAACAGATAATGCAAAATCTATCACTATATAATAATTATTTTGTCATTTCCACCTTATATCATGTTACGTATGTAGCTAAATCAGGCATATCATAATAAGAATATAAATTATACTATCTACATTTAAAGGCATTTAGAACTAAAGTGGATCAAGTTCTGAATTTTTAATTCCTGAGATTTCTTGGTTTAAAACATTAGTAGTCTGAAAAATAAACATTATAAAACATTTTTTTTTTTCATTTAATAAAGTTCAAATACACTTAATCACCATAAAAGATTGAAGAAAAACCAAAATACCATTTTTAGATAAATCCACTTTAGTTCTAAACGTTTCCTATATAATATCAAAAATCAAAGGAAAAGAATAACTGAATAATTTAACATTCATAAAGTTTATTTTATCTATGAAAATAAACACTAGAAATGAATTTTAATTTTAAAAATATTTAATTTGTAAAAGCTAAAAAAAAATTAAAAACAATACAAAATTGTCACATAATTATATTATTATTTTTAATAATTAAAGTTATTTCAGTCACCTCAACAATGCGAGACCGATGTACTGTAATTAAAGTAGATTGTGGAGAAGCACAGGCTGATTCTGTAAGACCTAACACTGCTTTTTCATTGTTAACATATTTTCGAAAAAGTACAACTCTCTGAAAAACATTGATAAAAATTAATTTTAAGAAATACATTATTTTTGAGAATTTATTCATAATATAAATCTTATTTTCATAAATTCAAACTAAAAAATATGCAAAAGCCTTTTGATTAAAGTATAAATTAAATTTATTAATGAAAAAAACACATTATTTTTACTATTAATTTAATGTAGAAAATATTAAATGCAGATAGAAATATATCTAAATCTGCCTGAAAATTCTAAAAATAAGTTAAATTCTGTAAAGCAACAGAAGACTAAATCAATCACTAATAAATGAAAAATATCATTCACAATTCTTCAACAGGTGAACAGCAAGGTTTTTTCTGTCTGATTGTGCATTACTTATTAAACTCTTCTATCAATGAAACCAGCTTGCCAGCTTGGCACTTAGAATGCTTAGGAGGAGGAGCACTCCTCAAAGTAACTTTACATTTACGGACAAATTTTGCCTTAGCACCTAAATTTTGAAGTAAATATTTTCTGAAAATCAAAACTTCATACTCAGTACAGTATGTACACCAAATTTGGTTGAGATTTCCCCAATAGTTCTTTCTACAGAGGGCCTGAATATGTTCACTTAGTATTTTTAGCAAAATTTTATTTAAGTTTATTAAGAATAGATATTATATTCTTATAATTACATTCATTTATTTCATGGATTTAGTACATAATCTTAAAATATCATTTTCAAAACTTGATGTCTTAACTTCATAAATATTTACTTCCTAATTTTCTTCAATAAAATTAAAGTTGTTGATTATTTATGTATATAGATAGAATGGCAGAACTAGATTGAGCACGAGTCACTTGAAACATTCCTGGCAGAAGCCTAACTTTTTCAAACCTTGCATTATTATATGGTTAAAACTGAATTATTAAGAAATCAACTTCTAGAATTTGCTAAATACAGTAGAATGACAAATATCCAGATTGTTTGTTCTTTCTATGCCAAGAAATGAGAATTTAGTTTTAAGTATATTAAATTAAGTAAATATTTTAAAAACTTGGCAGATGGTATTTAATTTTTAAAATACAAAAATTTCACAAACTTCTTCACTCTCCTTCCGTCTTTTAATCCAGCAACAGTCTAATTCTGTTTTGGCCAAATCCAAACAGAATTCTGTTTTGGACTGCTGTTGGATTAAAAGATGGAAGGAAAGCAAAAAAGTTTGCAAAATTTTTGTATTTTAAAAATTAGTTTTAAGTGTTGTCACTTTATTTGTTTTTAATTTTTTCATTGATTTAAATTGAAAAAAAAAAAATTAAATAGATATAGTAAGTAGTACAGTATTTTACATCTATCTATCATATTTCACATTTCAGTGTATTATATGCATTCCTATCTAATTGTTTTTTTAAAAACAGATAATGCATGAGTTAGACACACACAAATATAGTTTAATTATTTAATGTAAATTATACAGAATAAATTTATGGGTGCTTTATGTATTGCATTTAAATTACCTCTACTTAATGGTGGTAGTTTTAAAGTTGATACAATAGTATCAACACCTCCATTAGTGATATGACATTGAAATGCACCAAAATTACTTGATTGTTCTTCAATTGGCATATAGAGAATTCGTGCAAATATTGGCACTCCTTGTAAAAATTGCTGACTATATTTTGGAAGTTTTTCCCCCTATTTATAAGATATAAATAAGTTTCAATTTAAAAGTGTAAAAAATTTAAGAATATAAGATGCCAAAAAAAAACACAGTTAAAAAAATAATTTTAAATGAAAAAAATGCATACTCAC
>NW_019384869.1:432551-438741 GCF_000671375.1 Centruroides sculpturatus
AACGTATTTTTCGTTTGTGACCACTAACCGTGAAAACTACTGAACCAATCGTTACCAAATTTTAACTGTAGCATCTTTATGATCCCCGGAATGTTTACCACTAATCAAACCTACAGATTTTTTTATTAATTAAATAAAACTGCAACGGATTTTTGTCTGTCTATTTGTCTCTCTCTTCACTAGATGGCAACACATGAATTAGTACTTTCTGTCTATAAGAAAAGTCTATTATTGAAGTTTACTATTATATTTGAAGAACTGACATTAAATTATAATTAGTTAATTAGCAAAATCTTCGAGGAATTAAAAAAGTGACATCATCATGCTAGATGGAAGTATGTTTACTTATGGCGGGTTTTCAAATCATTATGCATTAATTTCTGCAGGTAATTGTACAAAATATTCAAAACAGTTATTGGATTTATCTCAAATGAATATTTTTGAGATTGATTGATAAATTATGCCGAGAGAAGCAAGAGCACGAAATAGGAAGAAAACTTTCTAGAGCTATTATTGTTCATAATTGTAGACAACGTGAATCTACAGCAGAGTGGTCTCAAAGACTGGAAGAGCAATGAATTCATTTGGCTCAGAATCGAATGCATATAGCAAGGAATTTTTTAGGTTTCAAATCAATATAACTTATTCAGAAGTTTTATAATTTTATTTTTTTTTATTTTGCAATGCTCTACTGCAATACTACATATTGATCACCCAAAAATAATTAATGAACAATTAGTTCAAATTTTCAAAGTTCTATGTATGTACAAGGTGGTTATAATTAAAGTTGCCCTACTCACCCTGTCTAGAGTCCATTCTCGTGGATGTATTTTGATGAAACTTGGTATATATGTTATATGGACCATGGGAAAAAGGAAAATGCAAAAAAATATTTAGTTGGAATTTTTACCACTAGGTGAAAAAATGGCACATTAAGAACAAGAAACTCAAAATGGAAACATGCAAATGGATTGCACATTGAACAAATGTTGTGAATAAAAACCTTTTGCATGTTTCCATTTTGTGTTTCTTGTTCTTCATGCACTATTTTTTAACCTAATGGTAAAAATTCCAACTAAATATTTTTTTGCATTTTCCTTTTCCCCATAGTCCCTTTTTTCCTCTTGGTATATATAACATATATACTAAGTTTCATCAAAATACATCTACGAGAACGGGCTCTAGACAGGTATGAGTAGAGCAACTTTAATTATAACCACGCTGTATATAAGAGCGGGCGAGGCCGCGATGGGGATGCTAGTTTATATATATTATAAATATTTTTTACTACATAATATTTATTATATTAAAAATAACACATTTACTTGTGTTATTTCTAAAATATATAAATATGATTTTCTGTATTTGTGTAATAAATCATGGAATTAATCTTTTATACATTTTGTAGTTTATAAGTTTCAAATAATTCAAAATTATAAAAATTAGCTTACTTCTTTGTGAGGAACAATATGTGGAACTTTCTGCATTAAGATCTGTGCTGTTTTCTTTCCTTTTTCAAGATCATTCATGAATGAGCTAACTTTTATATCTCTACATTAAAATATTTACAAATTTATTATAAATACGTAAAAAATACTTTTGAATTTTTGTATAAAAATATTATCTAAATGTAATTATTTATTTAACACTTTTCCATTAACCTTTTATTAACTACAAAATATTTCATACAACATTGGTTTAACTTTATCTGACAGTTACTGAAAGTTATGGAATAAAAAAAACAAAGCACAATATAAAAAAGAAAGAATATACAGTGGATGATCAGTTAACTAACATGATCCGTTCCAAGACTTTGTTCGCCATCTGAACTGTTCATTAACCAATTATCAATTTACCATAGGTTTGTATGGGAATTTGATTAATTCATTCTGGAGATCCCAAAAAATAAAAAATATATACTTTCTTACTACGTTTATTTATATGTAGTAATAAAAATACATATATACCCAGAGTTGCATTCTTATTAGTCATGTTTTTTTTTGTGTTTGTTTGTGGGGGTTAAATAATCTGTCTAATGTTGATTGTTCTTCTCTCTTCTTCAAGATTTTCAGAATTAATAAAATTGTAATTGTAGAGATCCCCAAGCTTATTAACCTCATCCTAGTTTGTATGCCATTCTAAGACCGTTGATCTGACATCCCCACTTCTTCAAAAGATCTTTAATTAATAGCAGATACCGGCATTAATCCTCTTTTTTAGAAGAAAACATATCTCACAGAGTTTCTTGGTGTTCTTCATTCAATAGTTCTTGGCGTTCTTCTGTCGTCAGATCCATTTCAGGTTCCATTATGAGCTCTTCAATGTTCTTTATTTCTCAGAAGTGATTTTTGTTACTCTTTTAGCTGCTTGAGTTTTCTTGATTATACTGTATCTTTCTTAGATAAGATTGAACTGCATCCTACTGTAGATTTGTTCAGGCCATACTGCCCAGCAATATCAGACATCTTCTGCCTTTGCTATTTTATCTTTCAAAAATAAAACTCAATGCAAAACTTAACGAGTGCCCGCCCAACAGTCTTGCGAATACTATAAAAAAATTTTCTGTCAGAAAAATAAAAGGCTGGAATTACAAGGAAGAGTTTCAAAGTTCGGAGGAATACTATCTGATCAGTATATTATACAGTTGAGCGTTGATGTCGACATTTCCAGCGCTCCAAAAAGTTTCGAATTCTTGCCTGAAGACAAGGGAAAATCAATTGGTATTTGTTATTTTTGTTGCTTCTTTTTATATTTGTTCAGTGAAGTGTTCATTATCTGAACATGTATTTGTTGGCCGATCATAAAAATCTTTCGTGAAAGTGTTTGTTATCCGATGTGTTCGTTAACTGATCACTCACTGTATTACAAAATCTTTTATACTTTAAACAAAATTATAATAAAGGCTAGAAAAACCTAGCTTTAGTACATCACAATATTCGCTATATGAAAAATCATTCAAGTTGTATTTAAAAATAAAGATATAAAATCAAAACAAAGTAAAAATTGACAATTTTTTTAATAAAAACAGGATAATTTTTTATTAATACTTNGTAATATCTAATGACAGATTATGAAAAAATCAATTCATTAGTGACTTCATTTTTATTAAAATTCAACAAAATTAAGATAAATGGTTATACAGAATTTTTTGGGATGCTTTGTTATGTAAGAAAAGGATATTGTTTTTATGCTAGAATTCCTAACAGATAATGCAAAATCTATCACTATATAATAATTATTTTGTCATTTCCACCTTATATCATGTTACGTATGTAGCTAAATCAGGCATATCATAATAAGAATATAAATTATACTATCTACATTTAAAGGCATTTAGAACTAAAGTGGATCAAGTTCTGAATTTTTAATTCCTGAGATTTCTTGGTTTAAAACATTAGTAGTCTGAAAAATAAACATTATAAAACATTTTTTTTTTTCATTTAATAAAGTTCAAATACACTTAATCACCATAAAAGATTGAAGAAAAACCAAAATACCATTTTTAGATAAATCCACTTTAGTTCTAAACGTTTCCTATATAATATCAAAAATCAAAGGAAAAGAATAACTGAATAATTTAACATTCATAAAGTTTATTTTATCTATGAAAATAAACACTAGAAATGAATTTTAATTTTAAAAATATTTAATTTTTAAAATACAAAAATTTCACAAACTTCTTCACTCTCCTTCCGTCTTTTAATCCAGCAACAGTCTAATTCTGTTTTGGCCAAATCCAAACNGCAAGCTCTTGGTGTATTATATTTGCTACTTGATTGTGTCTATGTAAGTAATCTGTCTGTGCCAAGAGCTTGCAACCAGAAGTGATGTGTTGCAGAAAATGTCACATCATGCCAGAAACTATACATGTGTCATTTGTGAGTGTTGTATCTTTGAGTATGTGTTTTCTGTAGTTTTTAGTATTTATGACCTGATCCTGTATGGCAATCATGAATCCTTACGGCTCCCCAAAGAGGCATCCCCGATCTAACCAGCTGTTTGACACAGTTTTGTCAACAAAATCCTGGGCCAAGCATAAAAATGCCTGTTATGGAGTGCCTTTTGAGCCCACGACTGCTTAATGGTATCTATGCTTTTTATATGTTGTGTCATGTCTGTATGATGTGAGTGTAAGTTTAATGGTGTGTTATTTGAGTCTGCTAGAGTTACTGCTTTATGTAACTGTGATGTTTCTTGTTTTTGTAGAAAAACTCTCATGGTGACTGTATTTGTTTGTTGTGAAGGTTAACTATGCCAATTAGGCCATGTTCACCATCTTTACATGGAAGGGTTAATCTTTCTGTGACAGATTTAGGATGATGTTATTTATGCTTAATAAGTGTTGTTCTTGTTTTCGTTTGGAGTTGTTCAAGATCTGTGTGAATCCAATGTATAAACACAACTTATGTGCTTATTGCTTTAACTGTGTGATTTGCATAGTATTATGAAGCAGCATTGCTTACTAAAGAGAATGATATTAAAATAAAAATTTTATTCTATGTAGGTCTATATACTACTATCACCTTTATATATGTCAAACTTTTATATAGTTCTGGATCAAGAGATGGTAGCTCATCTATTGAACTGTACAGAGCACTGTGCTGATGGCCTAATACTTGACTTAAAAAGAAAGATGCAAAAGGAACATCTACAACAATTCCCTAAAAATAAAAAATTCAATATTATAGAATAAATGCTTTTGGTTAAATTTTTTAACTAAAATTCAACACAATGAATTCATCATTGTCAATATTTAAAGATGTAATATACATATTTAAATTTTCATTCAAAGGAATAAAAAAGAAATTTTTTTTTTTCAGTAAAGAAAATATTTTATTTTTTTCATATGTTTAATCAAATCATTTAAAATAAATTTAATTATTACTACCTCATAAACTGCTTTTCCAAGCATTTTTCCTACAAATTCAAACAATGAAAGATGACTTTCTTGTATATATGATGTTGGAGATGGATACAGACGCTGCTCACTAGTAATCTATAGTACCAAACATGTATGACATTATATGTTTAGAATAAATAAAATTATTTTGATAGAAATTTAAATATATTTCATATCTATATCACAGTTACTGCTTATCTTAGTAGTTGATAACTATATTTTAGATCAAAATAAAAAAAACTAATACATAATTTAATAATCTTAACTTAGTGTATTATACATAAATTTCTGACATATATGATGATAAATTACATACATATATTACATATCTATGTAAAGCATTCGAAAGATGATGGTAATCTGTAAATCTAATGAAGTCCAACATTATTTCAAAGAAAAATTATTTATCTATAATGTTCAACATTAATAAATTAAGCCTATAAAACATGTTTCTTTCCAGATTTTAATTTAAATAATTTTGTGTATTAAAATGTATAAATATTAATTATTTAAATATGATCTTACATATTGACAATTTAAAATTTTTTAAAAACACTTTTACCAAAACAATGAATAACTGTTTAATATTTAAAAATAAAATACATGTGACAAAATATCAGGTTGTAAAGGTAAAGTTTAGACATTTTGAATAAAAATTTATTGACAATTAACTCAACAACAACAGTTCAGCCTAATAGATAATCACCATCAATATCAATCACATCTCACCTTTGCTGCAAATTTCCACTCCCATAAGTATAGAATGTCTGGGCTTTTCTTTGAAGAAAGTCTCATGAATTGAGTATTGTCATTAAACTGTATATTATTGGCATTATGGTTCTGCAGAGATAAAATAAATGGTAGTCAGTTGTCACCAAGTCTGGGCTTAAACTGGATGAAGCAGAACTTTCCAGCTCAGACTGGCCAGTTTCTTTAAGGTCATCTTTGCTCTGTGTGTTTGTGTACTGTTGTGGCAATATATTTTATCAATTTTTGGACTGTATGAGAACATTCAAGTTACTATGATAATTCTCTGGTAGTCAATTAGTTGCAGGAGAATGTCATCATCAATGGTGGAATTGCTGTCTGGATGGGGTTCATCTTAAAGCAAAAAATCTCCAACCTTGAATTTTTTGAACCAATTGTAGCAGGTCTGTCTGTTGATTGTAGTCACCAAATACTTTGCAAATGAGATTGTGAGCATTTGTTGCATTGTGGCCACTTTTGAAGTGATTGAAATAGAGCATACAAATGTTTTTTTTTTTTTTTTTTTTATATGCTCAGAGAGCT
>NW_019384869.1:440584-447760 GCF_000671375.1 Centruroides sculpturatus
TACTAGGTAGTCAGTTAATTACAGTAAAACTAAAAATAATAATTTAATAATTATTTTATTATTTTTAAATTTAAACTCTGGCCTTTACACAAAAAATCAAAATTAATTAATTAATTAATCAATTAAAATAAAAATTGAAATCAAATCAATTAAAACATAATATTTCAGAAAGTGTGGATAAAGTAATAAAGTACTTGTTGTCCATCTTAATTGATTTGGTTGTAGTTCATCCAGGCAGAATAATTACAGAAAAATTGTTTTAAATGTTTTACTACCCCCAACTAGTCTTTGACATACCTTTTGAGATTATCACTATTGTTAGATCTTTTTTCTTTTTACTGTAAACATCTTTGAAGTTGATATGGTTTCAAAATGTAAAGTTTATTGAAAAAGCTTATTTTTATTTTTTGCTTATTTGTCAAATATATCTTATCTACTCAAAACTACAAAAATAAATGTTAATAGTAAGAATTACAGTTAATTGATTGAGATATAAGATTATTCAGTGTAGGCCTCATAAAGAACACACACTTTTTTTGGTAAGTGACACAAATAAAAAAAATGCCATTATCAATGAACATAGATGAACATTTTTAATTCACAGCTCAAAACAAACCAGTGTCAGTGTTGTTGACTACATATGTATCACCTACAAAAAAGCAAGAACAACACTTATGCATTCTGGTAGTTATTATTGAACTAATAATTAAGCCATTATTATTGCCAGATAATACACATTTTGACTAAAAAACTGTACTAACTCAAAATTCATGTTTTTTGAATTGTGCCACTACGACAACCCACAAGCAATATGTTCTTAAACTTAGTAAATGAATAAAACAGTTTAATTATTAATTCATATATTTCCAAAATGGAAGTAACTGAATGTGAAGTTAAATGCATTGTGGTCTTTTGGTAATGACGTTAAAAATTAGTTTGCTAAAATGAACTTTTATAGTCATTCAAAATAAATTTGTGGACTTAAATTTTTCCATAAAATACAATAGAACAGGTTTGTAAATTTCCAAAAAAGACTTATCTTTATAAATAGAAAATATAGATAAATTTTGAAAAAAAAAAAAACTTAGAGAAAAGACGACAGCTTAATGACATTGCAAATTCAGATACAACAATATGACAGTGCCACAAACAAAACTTCTCTTTGATTTATAAGATTTTATATCATTGAAGCAATGATTTGTTTGTTTCAAACTTAAAAATCTTACTCAGAAAATTATATCCAACATACCAACATATTTAAGAATGATCAACTGAAACCTTGTGTAAATGTCTTAAATTTAAATTCAATATATAGAAAAAATATATGAAAGGAGATGATCAAAAAATTTAGAATGTTGCATTAAAAATTTTTAATTTAATTATTAATACTACTACATTTAGTTTTTGTGAATGTAACTTTTAATTGTGTATGAGCTAAAATTATTGAATGAATATAAAATTTTGGTGTATCCAAAATACTTACTTGTTCATTAATAAATTTCACTCTGATGACACCTTTTAAAGACTGAGGTGGTAGCATTGCCAACTGTTGGTATCCATCCTTTTAATGCAAACAGGTTACATTTAGTAGGAAATAATTTCAATTTAGGATAAACATTATTAAAAAATAAAGCACATTTTATTAATGATAAATATATAAAATAATTCTTAAAGGCAATAATATATTTCATTTTTCTTTTGAAAATTATTATTTAAAACAAAAAGTATGCATCAAGTAAAATTTTTGAAATATTTGTTTGAATGGAACAATCAACAATTTAATTCTTTACATAAGACTAAAGTAAAATTTTAACATTTATCTGTCATCATTACATTTTATAAAATGTAATTAACTTAAATTGTTAAATATTTATTTATAATTACCTCAATTTTTTAAAAAAATATATGTTATTTTGAATATTTAATATAACCAACCAAATTTATTTAAATGTATGAATGGAGTTGTAAAAAATATAACTATTTTTTTCCATTTAAAATAACAGATGTATTTCTTGTTTTAAATATATTGTCTTAATGGAGAATTGAACATTTATTTGTGGTTACAATTACAGATCCTAAATTCTATTAACATAAATGATCATTAACAGATTTAAATGGCCTTTCTATCTGAAAATATTTTGTGTGTAAAATTAACTTAAACTACAAAAGAAATTATAAACTTTTATTATTTGAAGGATTATTATAAATCTATAAAATCAATAAGTTACAGTATATAATATATAACTAAAGTATATATCAAAAATATTAAATAATAATTATTCAAAAGTAGGAATAATTTATTTAACTCAATTATAAAGTATAAAGTATAAAACAGCTACAATTGAACCTGCCTATCTCAAACATGTTTATCTCAAAAACCACTTTATATTAAAATTTATTTTCCCCCTGCATTTTCAGCCTAAATTCAATATATTTTCCATGTTTATCTCAAATTAATTTCTTATTAATAATCAATTTGCTTAACAAATTAGTTGTAGGAATGGAACTCAATAGTTAAATGAGGAGTGACTATATTAGAAATACTGTCACATTAGAAAACTTTTGGATTCCCAATTGATATTTAACTTTCAGAATCATGCACTAAGAGAAGAAATTGATCAATAAATAATTTATCATCAATCATACAAATTGTCAGCCATACCAAGTCAATATCTATTGTTGGTATTCTATCATCATTTCAATGGTACCAGTAGTAGATGTTATTCAAAACACTATCTTCTGCAAAAGGAATATTCCACATTTTTGGAAAATGTTGAATGTCTTTTGCAGAAGACATAGTTTGTGTTTGTGTATTTTTATTTTTGGAAAATAAAAATATATATTTAAAAATTCTGTTTGTGTAATATATCAATGTATTATCTCAGCAAAAGTATTTCTCCTACAGAGACATAGATGAAACTGTAACCTTTTCATATTTGTGTATTGTAACTTTTACATTTAATTCATTATCAAAATTGTATTTAATTATATAATGATTATTCAGATAATATCTAATGACAGATTATGAAAAAATCAATTCATTAGTGACTTCATTTTTATTAAAATTCAACAAAATTAAGATAAATGGTTATACAGAATTTTTGGGGATGCTTTGTTATGTAAGAAAAGGATATTGTTTTTATGCTAGAATTCCTAACAGATAATGCAAAATCTATCACTATATAATAATTATTTTGTCATTTCCACCTTATATCATGTTACGTATGTAGCTAAATCAGGCATATCATAATAAGAATATAAATTATACTATCTACATTTAAAGGCATTTAGAACTAAAGTGGATCAAGTTCTGAATTTTTAATTCCTGAGATTTCTTGGTTTAAAACATTAGTAGTCTGAAAAATAAACATTATAAAACATTTTTTTTTTTCATTTAATAAAGTTCAAATACACTTAATCACCATAAAAGATTGAAGAAAAACCAAAATACCATTTTTAGATAAATCCACTTTAGTTCTAAACGTTTCCTATATAATATCAAAAATCAAAGGAAAAGAATAACTGAATAATTTAACATTCATAAAGTTTATTTTATCTATGAAAATAAACACTAGAAATGAATTTTAATTTTAAAAATATTTAATTTGTAAAAGCTAAAAAAAAATTAAAAACAATACAAAATTGTCACATAATTATATTATTATTTTTAATAATTAAAGTTATTTCAGTCACCTCAACAATGCGAGACCGATGTACTGTAATTAAAGTAGATTGTGGAGAAGCACAGGCTGATTCTGTAAGACCTAACACTGCTTTTTCATTGTTAACATATTTTCGAAAAAGTACAACTCTCTGAAAAACATTGATAAAAATTAATTTTAAGAAATACATTATTTTTGAGAATTTATTCATAATATAAATCTTATTTTCATAAATTCAAACTAAAAAATATGCAAAAGCCTTTTGATTAAAGTATAAATTAAATTTATTAATGAAAAAAACACATTATTTTTACTATTAATTTAATGTAGAAAATATTAAATGCAGATAGAAATATATCTAAATCTGCCTGAAAATTCTAAAAATAAGTTAAATTCTGTAAAGCAACAGAAGACTAAATCAATCACTAATAAATGAAAAATATCATTCACAATTCTTCAACAGGTGAACAGCAAGGTTTTTTCTGTCTGATTGTGCATTACTTATTAAACTCTTCTATCAATGAAACCAGCTTGCCAGCTTGGCACTTAGAATGCTTAGGAGGAGGAGCACTCCTCAAAGTAACTTTACATTTACGGACAAATTTTGCCTTAGCACCTAAATTTTGAAGTAAATATTTTCTGAAAATCAAAACTTCATACTCAGTACAGTATGTACACCAAATTTGGTTGAGATTTCCCCAATAGTTCTTTCTACAGAGGGCCTGAATATGTTCACTTAGTATTTTTAGCAAAATTTTATTTAAGTTTATTAAGAATAGATATTATATTCTTATAATTACATTCATTTATTTCATGGATTTAGTACATAATCTTAAAATATCATTTTCAAAACTTGATGTCTTAACTTCATAAATATTTACTTCCTAATTTTCTTCAATAAAATTAAAGTTGTTGATTATTTATGTATATAGATAGAATGGCAGAACTAGATTGAGCACGAGTCACTTGAAACATTCCTGGCAGAAGCCTAACTTTTTCAAACCTTGCATTATTATATGGTTAAAACTGAATTATTAAGAAATCAACTTCTAGAATTTGCTAAATACAGTAGAATGACAAATATCCAGATTGTTTGTTCTTTCTATGCCAAGAAATGAGAATTTAGTTTTAAGTATATTAAATTAAGTAAATATTTTAAAAACTTGGCAGATGGTATTTAATTTTTAAAATACAAAAATTTCACAAACTTCTTCACTCTCCTTCCGTCTTTTAATCCAGCAACAGTCTAATTCTGTTTTGGCCAAATCCAAACAGAATTCTGTTTTGGACTGCTGTTGGATTAAAAGATGGAAGGAAAGCAAAAAAGTTTGCAAAATTTTTGTATTTTAAAAATTAGTTTTAAGTGTTGTCACTTTATTTGTTTTTAATTTTTTCATTGATTTAAATTGAAAAAAAAAAAATTAAATAGATTTTAATGTTTTACTTAAATTATCCATCAAATTTCCACTATGTCTCTAATAATTTTAATTTTATTTATTTACTTATTCACAATTTTCCAAAAATTTTATTTAATTTTGAGCATATCTAATTTTTTATTTTTAGTTAATTCTTTCTACCTTGTGGATATTAAGAGTGTCTTTTTTTTTTTCAGGTCTATCATGAATTCAACAAATCCCATAATGGGTGATCTGGTGGTAAAGGATGGGTGCCCATAATATCTGGAACAGAGTATTTCCAAAACTTCTTGGGTTTTTTGATACCCAGATTCAATCCTGAATTCCCAGAATTAGAGGTTGATGCTTTAACCCAGTGATTCTCAACCACTGTGCTGTGGCACTTTAGTGGACCGTGAGATTTTTGAAGTGTGCCACCAATGAAAATATCCATATATAAACTACTTGTCTGACATTGCTTAATTGGTTCTATCTTCCAAGAGCGCGTCTGGAAATTGTTACCGGTAACTGTCGGTAGTTACTAAGGCGTTTAGAAAATGTGACCCAAATAACCAACTGTGTTTAAAAATCACTGTTATGACATCACCGATTTGCCTGTGATACTTACCAAAGTAACTGTGTGTGCTGCCAAATTTTAAAATTATTAAAAGTATACCATGACAAAAAAAAATAGAGAATCACTGCTTTAACCTCTTGGCAATCTAACTGGCTAAGCAAATCCATTAAGAATTTAACTGCAAAAGAGTTAGCAACAATGGTAATCAGTTATTTTCTGTTTGCCTCTACACATACATCCAGTATATTTTGAGTATAAATTTACACAAATTCTTAAATATTTAAGAATTTGTGTAAATTTAATAATTTAAGTTTCTTGTTCTTTGTTAATATTCTACTGTAAAGGAATCATGTTATTTTGATGAAAAAGACAAAGTTACTATCATTAACAAACTGAATAAAAGTGAAACTGGAACTAAATTAGTAGATGAATATGGAGTTGGGATATCTATAAATTCAGAGTTTATTTTAAAGTTTGCTTGAATGGACCACAGGCTACCTATAAAATAGTGTGAGGACTGTTTCATCTCTAGTGTGAAAACATTTCAAGAGGAAGGATGACAAGAGTGGAAATGTTTTATTGGTTTTAGATAATGCACCATTTCATCCATGCCCTAAAAGTTTACAGCAAGAAAACAGAAGTTTACAGTTTTCTTTCTGCCTCTGACAATAACAAGTCTACTGCAACCAATGGACCAAGTGACATAGCATGTTTGAAGCATTTGTACAAAAAAATTTTTTACAAAAACTTCTCTTGGAAGATGAAGAAAGTTTTATAGAATTTTAGAGGAATTAATTTAAAAGAATGTATTTACATGATTGTAGATGCATAGAATGACATCAAAAGTATCACTTTAGAAAGGTCTAAAAAAAAATTAAAGGAATTTCAAATCATAAACAAGACATGGAAAAAGGATTTCCAAATGATGGTGAAATTCTGAAAATTGTTTTTTAAAGATTTCAAGTTATTCAGAGTTTGGAGAAGAGAAGTTAATAGTGGCTTTCCTATGATCATGATGATCCTGAATATCAATATCAAGTGAATTTTATATAGTAGTTTGAAAATTCAAACTACTATATAAAATTTAAATATATTAAAATTTTATATATTATATATTTAAATATATTAAAAATTTAAATATATAAAATAATTCCAAGTCTTATCTATTGAAAAAGTCTTATTGTCAGAAATAGGCCAATGTAATTACAATAAAAATTATCGTATAAAAATATTTATATTATAGTATGTTATATTTATCAGGTCAGTCCATAAGTTCCTGCGTATTTTATGATCTTGAGAAAAATCTTGTTTTGCTGTTAAAAATGCCAGTCTAATGTGATACTTTTTACACTGAAGTGTTAAATTGGATCTCATTCATATAATACTGTTCAGAATTGGGAACATTTCAGTTGTTTATTTTCGTTAAAATGGAAGTAACAGATGAATATAAGAGACATGTTTTATACTTTTTATTTTTAAGTGATGAGAATGCTACAAATGCAGCCAAAAAATTAAATACTGTTCATAATCAAACTGTAATTAG
>NW_019384869.1:449100-458231 GCF_000671375.1 Centruroides sculpturatus
TCGTGGATGTATTTTGATGAAACTTGGTATATATGTTATATGGACCATGGGAAAAAGGAAAATGCAAAAAAATATTTAGTTGGAATTTTTACCACTAGGTGAAAAAATGGCACATTAAGAACAAGAAACTCAAAATGGAAACATGCAAATGGATTGCACATTGAACAAATGTTGTGAATAAAAACCTTTTGCATGTTTCCATTTTGTGTTTCTTGTTCTTCATGCACTATTTTTTAACCTAATGGTAAAAATTCCAACTAAATATTTTTTTGCATTTTCCTTTTCCCCATAGTCCCTTTTTTCCTCTTGGTATATATAACATATATACTAAGTTTCATCAAAATACATCTACGAGAACGGGCTCTAGACAGGTATGAGTAGAGCAACTTTAATTATAACCACGCTGTATATAAGAGCGGGCGAGGCCGCGATGGGGATGCTAGTTTATATATATTATAAATATTTTTTACTACATAATATTTATTATATTAAAAATAACACATTTACTTGTGTTATTTCTAAAATATATAAATATGATTTTCTGTATTTGTGTAATAAATCATGGAATTAATCTTTTATACATTTTGTAGTTTATAAGTTTCAAATAATTCAAAATTATAAAAATTAGCTTACTTCTTTGTGAGGAACAATATGTGGAACTTTCTGCATTAAGATCTGTGCTGTTTTCTTTCCTTTTTCAAGATCATTCATGAATGAGCTAACTTTTATATCTCTACATTAAAATATTTACAAATTTATTATAAATACGTAAAAAATACTTTTGAATTTTTGTATAAAAATATTATCTAAATGTAATTATTTATTTAACACTTTTCCATTAACCTTTTATTAACTACAAAATATTTCATACAACATTGGTTTAACTTTATCTGACAGTTACTGAAAGTTATGGAATAAAAAAAACAAAGCACAATATAAAAAAGAAAGAATATACAGTGGATGATCAGTTAACTAACATGATCCGTTCCAAGACTTTGTTCGCCATCTGAACTGTTCATTAACCAATTATCAATTTACCATAGGTTTGTATGGGAATTTGATTAATTCATTCTGGAGATCCCAAAAAATAAAAAATATATACTTTCTTACTACGTTTATTTATATGTAGTAATAAAAATACATATATACCCAGAGTTGCATTCTTATTAGTCATGTTTTTTTTTGTGTTTGTTTGTGGGGGTTAAATAATCTGTCTAATGTTGATTGTTCTTCTCTCTTCTTCAAGATTTTCAGAATTAATAAAATTGTAATTGTAGAGATCCCCAAGCTTATTAACCTCATCCTAGTTTGTATGCCATTCTAAGACCGTTGATCTGACATCCCCACTTCTTCAAAAGATCTTTAATTAATAGCAGATACCGGCATTAATCCTCTTTTTTAGAAGAAAACATATCTCACAGAGTTTCTTGGTGTTCTTCATTCAATAGTTCTTGGCGTTCTTCTGTCGTCAGATCCATTTCAGGTTCCATTATGAGCTCTTCAATGTTCTTTATTTCTCAGAAGTGATTTTTGTTACTCTTTTAGCTGCTTGAGTTTTCTTGATTATACTGTATCTTTCTTAGATAAGATTGAACTGCATCCTACTGTAGATTTGTTCAGGCCATACTGCCCAGCAATATCAGACATCTTCTGCCTTTGCTATTTTATCTTTCAAAAATAAAACTCAATGCAAAACTTAACGAGTGCCCACCCAACAGTCTTGCGAATACTATAAAAAAATTTTCTGTCAGAAAAATAAAAGGCTGGAATTACAAGGAAGAGTTTCAAAGTTCGGAGGAATACTATCTGATCAGTATATTATACAGTTGAGCGTTGATGTCGACATTTCCAGCGCTCCAAAAAGTTTCGAATTCTTGCCTGAAGACAAGGGAAAATCAATTGGTATTTGTTATTTTTGTTGCTTCTTTTTATATTTGTTCAGTGAAGTGTTCATTATCTGAACATGTATTTGTTGGCCGATCATAAAAATCTTTCGTGAAAGTGTTTGTTATCCGATGTGTTCGTTAACTGATCACTCACTGTATTACAAAATCTTTTATACTTTAAACAAAATTATAATAAAGGCTAGAAAAACCTAGCTTTAGTACATCACAATATTCGCTATATGAAAAATCATTCAAGTTGTATTTAAAAATAAAGATATAAAATCAAAACAAAGTAAAAATTGACAATTTTTTTAATAAAAACAGGATAATTTTTTATTAATACTTAAAAAATAGTTTCATAAAATATTATAATAAAAAGAAATATTTCATATTAAATTACTATCATTTAACAGATATTAATGTTCTTTCTCAAAATAGTTAATAATAAAATACATCTTTTTAAATATTTTGTAAAAAAAAAAACAAAATGACTCATAAATCCCATGTTTATTATATTTATACTATAATAATGATATAGAGATATAGAAAATTAATTATTAATGAACAGTTTTTGATTAGAATATTTATTTTGATTTGTTATTCAATAACTCCTACAATAATCACTAAGTAATAGTTATATAAGATGTTTACTTTAACATTCATCCAGGCACACAACAAATTTCCCAGCATTACATGAGTATATGATTAAGGTGCATTAATTCCACTGTGATGTTTACAGCAAAATAAATTAATTCATTCAAAAAATCAACATGTAAATCACACAACAGTTCCAAAACAAATAAACAAATAAATTTTCCCATCTCTCTCAAGTGTAATAGAAGGGAATCATTTTAAGAAGATTTAGCATAGTATTCAAAGAATCTTTAATTGCAAAAGATAAAAACCAACATTGCATAAATTAATATAAAAACAGGTAACTTTATTTTGTTATAGTACATATTCAAAATGATTGCCTTCAGTGGTAATACAAAGATATACGAGGGGGAACCCAAAAAAAAAAAAAAAAACTGAACTGAGAGCGCACTGCCGTTTGTAGACATAGTAGAGAGTTCTCCCATTACATGGGGTTAGTAGAGACCTTCACAAAATAGCTGTGCAAACGGTGTCAGTTTGTAGGTTTACGTTTGAGCATAGTGTTGTGTTTCTCTTACTATTATTTTATTCCACCTGCGAAGTTCTGGGTGTCCTTCAACATCTCGAAACGATGAAAATGTTGAAAAAAACTGCCAAAAAAAAGTCTGCGAGAGGATGTGCGAAGGAAACGCCTGAAACTTTGGCAATCAGGTGACTGGTTCCTTCATCATGACAATGCCCCTGCACACACGGTTACAAGTGACTCACTATTTGGCCTCTCGAGGATGGCCTGTCATTCCCCACCCTCCATATTCACCAGACCTAGCCCTATGCGACTTTTTTCTGTTTCCGAGAATGAAGAAAAATCTAAAAGGGAAGCGTTTTGATGATGTGGAGGTAGTAAAATCAGCTTCCCTAAGGGCACTGGATGATTTCAAGGTTGAAGAGTTCCAGAGATGCTTCAAACAGTGGGGAAAAAGACTTGACAAGTGCATCGCATCTAATGGAGAGTATTTTAAAGGTGACTGAAGAAATTTTGTAAAAAAGTTAATAAATAAAGTTTTTATACAAAAATTCCGGTTATTTTTGGGTCCCCCCACGTAGATGTTTGAGAATGTCGTTATGAGTGAAACACAGCATATCTGGTATCACCATCCTAAAAGCCTCTTGTATTCACCTCTATAGCTTGCCAAAATCATATGGCACTGCTGGGTACATATCATACAGTGAAGCTTTCAGTTGATTCCACAAGAAAAAAATCTATCAGATCAAGTTTGGGGAGCATAATGGCCATGAAACAGGATTGTGCTGTTCTAGATATCAATTGTCAAACTGTTCTATAAGTCACTGATACACATTTGCCTGGAAATGAACTGGCATGCCATCCTGCAGATATCAAACCTTCATTAGTTGATCCAACAGCAAGTCATCAAACCATTCATCCACCATCAGTGTAGGATAAGCAGTCATTAGTCAGGGTTCTGTTAATGAATATGGGACTGAAAATGGCTCATTCCAATGTCATAACAGATGTTTAATGTAAAGCATATCTAGTGTTGTATATTTCATGTGCTGTAAATCATGGAGCATACTTACCCAGTGATGCACAATATGGCATTTACACACTGTTCCAGGAAAAAGTGCATCAGTCCATAAAATGTGCTCAAGTAGTTATAGTTTAAACATAAATTTATTATTATATTGCACTAGTCAAATCTCTGTCCATCATCTCATGTATGTTATACCAGTTGCAGAATGCAGTTGAATGTCATAATAATGTAAAATTTTATGTACAGTATTTGTGACTGTTGCAGTCCACATTATCTCATTGCTTCATATATGCTTGTATGTGGATATGTGTGGAAATACACCAAAACTCCAACATTGTGAAAACAGAAACACTGGGACTGTAATCCCTGAGGGTAAATGTACACTTGGGCAGATGGACAGGACAAACTAAGCAGATGAAGTGGACAGAATCACATCAGCATATGCACATTTGGTCATAATTCAATGGAAAATCAAACAGAATTTACAGCAATAGTATTAAAATTGAGAGTTTTTCAACATGACTAATGATCTTGAAGAATTGCAGTAATGAGCTGTCTATTATAAGAAGAGGATGTTGTAAATTATATAATTTTTCATAGCCCTAAAAACATTAAAGTCATGTCTGCATTAATTGTCTTTCAACTAATAAATAAACTAATGAAAGAAATGGACATAAATGAAAGGCTCACCCTCAAAAACAAAGCTTTCTGTTAATAAGTTGAGTGCTGAAAGTTTCAACAGCTGGTTACCTGGATTTGTGCCCTTGATAGTTTGAGACAGACAGACAGAAATATTGCAGGCTCAAGAATGCAAGATAGATTTCCTTTATACTCTCCATCTGTCCACATGAATAATGTATAATGTAGGTAAATTTTTTCTTCAACCAGCCAAGCAGCACTTATTTTGACTGTGGTATAGTTTTGCATTAAACAGCATATTACATTAAAATCATCATACATATAGGTCTTAGTGAAACTGGAAAGGACTTCAAAGTGCTTCTCATTCATTTTGTCTCATTTCCCCATAGATTATAATCATTTAACAGTAATGTTCATGAGTATAAGGCATTGTCATAGTACTCTACCAATTAGCAGACTGTACAATGGCTCTTTTATAAAGACATTACAAATCATGTGATGACGATGTCTGAGATTGAATTTTTTAATTTGCATCTTGTTCTAATATTTTAAAACTTTATGTATTGCCTCAGAACTACTGCGTGATTTACACATGTTCCTTTTTTGAATAAATTAATTTATTTCACTGTAAACATCATAGTGGAATTAATGCACCGTATGCTTATTCTCATGCAATGCTGGAAAGATGTCTTTTGCCTCTAGATAAATGTTAAAATAAATATCCTGTATAATTAGTTTGCTTTCTATTAATGTCATCAAAAGATTTAAATGTGATATGCTACTGTATTAAATTTAGTTTTGTAAATGTTTTATTGTTGTAATAATTTTTTAAATTAATAAATTCTAATCAAAATTTTATATATTAATAATCTTACTTGATAAGCCATTGATCAGGTGAAGTATAACTTCTTCTACAATCTCGTTTGTAAAGTAACATTAATAAAGTATGTGCCGAAGTCAATAGTGGGTTGATGTTTACTAATTTGACATCTAAAAATAAAGTTAAAAACAAATAGTTTACACTTTAAAATAAATTCAAATGATTTAAAGTATTTTTGAATTTAAAATTGAAAAAGATTTAAATATATAATCTCATTGTAATTGTCATTTACTGTCCAGAACAATTTATTGATTTTTTTCCAAGCAGAATATAGAAAACATTGTTGGAAACTAAATTTATTTAATGAATTTAGGAAAAGATAATTGCGGCTATTCTTTGATATCTTACATTATTAAAGAAAATTAATTTTGAAATATTTAAAATTTTTGAAGTAAGAAATCATAAAATTATTTCATTACATTTCTGGAAATCATGATAATTGTGCTTTAATGATTACAAGAGATTTAAAACCACTATAACTCTGATAAATCATTCANAAACAATTTTGATAAGTTTTATGAAACTTATTTTCATTAAAAACTGCAATAATGAATAACTTTTTTATTAAACTAATTATAATTAACAAGGAACAGAATAGATTCAATCAAAAATGTTTAATTTAACATCAATTTCGCCATGTAAGGAAGTTTATTTGCCATCAACCATGTTACAAAATTGTAACTGGAAAAATACAGTGAAAATTATATCAAACATTTAACAGATATATAGGAATCTTATCATTTTATAACAGAATGTATCAAGCAGAAACTAGTAGTAGTGAAGATGAACTTAGGATATTTCAGAAACATCCATTATTCCAAGCATGACTGTACTTTTAAAAAAGTTTTTACGAACTAATCTAAAAGTCCTTTTTGGAACTAAACTTTTATTGATTTGGCTACTTTTTATAAAAAAGTTATTACAAAAAATCAACACACAAAAATAAAAATAAATATTTTGTTAAGTTGTTAAGATTTCAGTTTCATTAAATATTTAGGAATTTTACATTTATGATATATATATATATAAATCGTTTTGACTGATTGATTAAGTGTATATTTATTTTATTCAAAATTCAAGCCAAAAGTGAGTACAGTCAAACCTCAGATTTCGAATGCCTTACTTTTCAAACAATTCAGTTCGAATTTTTGAAAAGTAAGGCATTCAAACAAAATTTTGAACTCATATTTGCCCCAGTTGCCATATGATAACTTGGTTGCCAAAAAAACTACTTGGCAAGAGCTGGCCACAGAACTCCTTATACTTCTTATGTTAAAGAAAGTTGACAGTCTTGACCATTCAATAACAGAACTACCAATTCAGAAGTTAGTGGTGCCAAGATGGCCTCACGTCATCAAACCTCATAACACAAATTATTGATAATGTTGCTATTTAAATTAGATATCAATGCACATACAGAGAAGATACTATTTCTGTTTTTCAATACACACTGCAGTTGAATCAAAATCAAATTAATTAATANAGATTTCCTTTATACTCTCCATCTGTCCACATGAATAATGTATAATGTAGGTAAATTTTTTCTTCAACCAGCCAAGCAGCACTTATTTTGACTGTGGTATAGTTTTGCATTAAACAGCATATTACATTAAAATCATCATACATATAGGTCTTAGTGAAACTGGAAAGGACTTCAAAGTGCTTCTCATTCATTTTGTCTCATTTCCCCATAGATTATAATCATTTAACAGTAATGTTCATGAGTATAAGGCATTGTCATAGTACTCTACCAATTAGCAGACTGTACAATGGCTCTTTTATAAAGACATTACAAATCATGTGATGACGATGTCTGAGATTGAATTTTTTAATTTGCATCTTGTTCTAATATTTTAAAACTTTATGTATTGCCTCAGAACTACTGCGTGATTTACACATGTTCCTTTTTTGAATAAATTAATTTATTTCACTGTAAACATCATAATGGAATTAATGCACCGTATGCTTATTCTCATGCAATGCTGGAAAGATGTCTTTTGCCTCTAGATAAATGTTAAAATAAATATCCTGTATAATTAGTTTGCTTTCTATTAATGTCATCAAAAGATTTAAATGTGATATGCTACTGTATTAAATTTAGTTTTGTAAATGTTTTATTGTTGTAATAATTTTTTAAATTAATAAATTCTAATCAAAATTTTATATATTAATAATCTTACTTGATAAGCCATTGATCAGGTGAAGTATAACTTCTTCTACAATCTCGTTTGTAAAGTAACATTAATAAAGTATGTGCCGAAGTCAATAGTGGGTTGATGTTTACTAATTTGACATCTAAAAATAAAGTTAAAAACAAATAGTTTACACTTTAAAATAAATTCAAATGATTTAAAGTATTTTTGAATTTAAAATTGAAAAAGATTTAAATATATAATCTCATTGTAATTGTCATTTACTGTCCAGAACAATTTATTGATTTTTTTCCAAGCAGAATATAGAAAACATTGTTGGAAACTAAATTTATTTAATGAATTTAGGAAAAGATAATTGCGGCTATTCTTTGATATCTTACATTATTAAAGAAAATTAATTTTGAAATATTTAAAATTTTTGAAGTAAGAAATCATAAAATTATTTCATTACATTTCTGGAAATCATGATAATTGTGCTTTAATGATTACAAGAGATTTAAAACCACTATAACTCTGATAAATCATTCATATATTCATATATTTAAAAAAATAGTAAATACAAAGTACGCATAAAGGAACATAGGCAAATCTTTTCAATAAATGACATTTTCAATATGGCTCCCATCATTAGAAAAACATATTTCAATGTGTTTTGAGAAATTGATATGAACATGATGCAGTATCTCCATCAATTCTATAATATTCATGATGCATTGCTTTAGATGATAAATATTAGTGATTTTACTGAATAAACTTAGAAGTAATCAATAGAATTAAAATCAGGAGAGCAAAAGGCCAATTCCACAATGCCACATCTCCCAATCTAGTTTGGGAAATTTTCATTTGGCCAGCTTCTTATCACTGCACTGTAATAGACAAGAGTACCATCCTATTGGAACCATTTAGGGTGACCTTCACCTAGCTCATCAAGTTGGGACATTAATTGGTTGCCTAACATTGTGAAGAATGTCTCTCATTAGCAATATTACTACATTCTAACCTATTAAAAACTTATATCTATTTGCCTGTGTATCCAGACTTTATACCTACCTTTAATAATACCAGCATCTCAATACATATAATAATTAAGAAAATACAGTAAAATTCTCACTTAATTATCATCATCAATAGGTTGTTGGAAACTATAACTAAGTGAAACAATGTACAGTCGACCCCCCTATAAGATAGAGATACGTTCCATTCTCTAGGAATCCGCTTTCTTACGAATCCTTCCAATCACAACCCGACACGTATCAAGTTTACGGACTACGGCTGTTTGAAAGATTTTCTTCCATAAAATTAATCGATTCTAGACTAATCCGACTCAACATTTCCAAAATACGTATATATTTTTTGGGAATAATCCGTATAAACTACGCTATAAACAAAAAATTGTAGGATTACTTACCGAGTGTCACCATTCGACATT
>NW_019384869.1:459263-481765 GCF_000671375.1 Centruroides sculpturatus
ACAAGAAATGTATAAAATTACAGTACTGTATTAGACTTACGGTACCTAATTTACATACTGACAGACGATAGTTAGCGTAAAAATCTCCGTAGCGTGGCGCCACGCTAGACGGCGGAAATTATATATTTAATTATAACAAAGTTACAATAAGTTAATATATAATTATATATACAGTACCTAATTTATATATAATTAATATATAATTATATGTACAGTACCTAATTTATATATAATTTATATAATACTGTCCAGACGATAGAAATCTCTCCGTAGCGTGGCGCTACGGACGGCGGGAAAGTAGTTCGGCTTCCCGATGACGTTTGAGGTGTTTATAGGGAACTTTTACTATTTTTTACGGATACCGGTAGCAATTTTTTCGTAGTTTTATAGGAATCGTAACTATAGGGACCGTAATTATAGGGGGGTCGACTGTATAACAAAGCTAATTTTACCATAAGCTAAATGATATAAACAGGAGTTAAGTTCCTATTGCATATTCTATTCACAAAAAACATCACCAAACTTCTGAATTAAAACTCAAAACTCTTTAACATTAAAGACTGAAATAAATGTGAGCTATACAAATATTTAAGAAAGACTACTGAAACAAGTAATATAATTATTTGTGAGTGAGCAGTCTTAGTGATAATGGATGGCATGGGGAGGGAAGCTAAATCCTTATTACTAGAGATGAGTAAAGATGTGTAATAAAGAATAAATGTTTGCAAGCAAAAAATTATAGAGAGCATCTTCTATCATCATGCAGTTCAAAAACAATTAGTGATTTCAATAAATCATATAGAATGCTGTATAAATTTAAAATAACAAATGTAAACAGGTCATGTTTGTTTACTTCAACATTAAATGATGTCTTCTTACCTGTTGTTAATGTGGACATAGGTTCAAGTTATTTGAAAAAGTGAAAGTATAATGAATGCAAATTATACTAGATTTCAGGAAAATAATTTGATTAAAATTGGTTTTATTGGATTGTGTTTACATCTTCCCGCATTTATTTTTAATTTCTTAGAATCAATTTTACTGTTTTTAAAAGAAAATTTAACAACAGAATGATTACAAATGTATTTGTATCTTTTCTCAACAAAGTTACAAGAAAATGATGTTAAGTAAGGACTTGCTTTAACCAGAAATTACAAGTTATTTTTCTATTACAATATAATTTATTAATTAAATAATTTAGTTAAATTTATTACAAAATAGAGGCACAAATTGTCTTTAGTGCCAAATTATTTAATAAGTAAACTGGATTAGAATATAAAATAACAAAATCCATAGTTATTTTTCAAAATAATTACTTTAAAATTATAATAAATTTGTTATATACTTGTATTCATACACAAACTAGAAAAATAAATGTTTGTTTATTTGACACATCAAAGTGTAATTATATATAACACAAGGCATTCTTTACATTCTGCAGAATCCAACTCTAGGCATGTATACATAGTCTTTTAAAATGTATTTTAATGTTCTACAATTTATTTAATATGCTAGACACCTTAAAAAGGAATAAAAGCCGACAGAAGAGGGGTATAGACCTGAAATGCATATTGGCAATAAAAAAGAAATAAAGAATGTAAAGAATGCATTGTGTCATATGTAAATTACACTTCATTGTGTCGAATAAATAAACAAGAAAAAAGATACAGTTTCAAAAGTGAAGTAGAAAAATAAATATATTCTTCTAGTTATAAAATATAAATTTCATATCTAGTTCACAAATAATATATATTCATACATACTTTTCTAGTTCATGCAAGAATATATATTATTTATGAATATTAATGTATTATTTTACTAAACAAAAATATAGAGTTATATGAAAAAGTTATAATTAAGCAAGTTTATCTTTACATATAATTAATATATATACTAAACATTTATAAAAAGCTATAGAAACATAAGTTTTTATTTGTCTATATTTCAAAAATATTTTATTCATACTTTGATTATGCATTAAATATAAATCATTTTCATAAAAATTAAATATTAAAATAATAACAACAGAAATAAGTACAAGAAAATTTTTTGTAGTTGCATCATTTGAATAATTTTACTGTATATATTTAAATTTTATTACTGTATCTGCCAACTTTTATTTTGAATTTTGTGAAGATTATTACTGCAAATTCAGATTTCAATGCTATTTTTGAATATGTATAATTCTCCTATATTTGAAAATAGGATATATGTAAACAAAGGATTATGAAATAAATATTTTAGTGTTTTTGATTTAAATAAATTAATTATTTATCTTCACTAAATTTTACTCATCAGAATTTCCTTTAAATTAACAATTTTTTCTATTTTTTGTTGAGAGTAAGTTGCAGGTTTCTTTGGTCAAATTAAAATAAAAGTACATAAAAATAAGAAGCCAATTATATAAATTTCATATTTTCAAAACTATTTATATTTTTTATTATTTATTTTATGAAGTGATATTTTAACATATATTAACAATAAATAAATTACCTATAAGACTGTTCCAGATTAATTTAAATACTAACTGATTAAGAAAGGTTGAAATAGAAGCTAATTCTTCTAAAGTAAAAGGTTTCTGCTGTTCATACATTTCAAGATCATCTAAAATTCTAAAATGTAAAAATGTCAATAGTAAATTTTAGAGTAAAAATTTAAATTAAAAAAATATATTTCAATAAATTATTTTAAATCATACGTTACAAGATGTGTAGCACAATCACAAAATAAAATGAGAATCTGAAACTCAGGACTGCATGTTTTTGTAGTAATTGCTAAATGATCAAGGAAAGCTTTTAAACCATTTCCAGGGCCAAGACTACAAATAAATTTCCAGAGATTAGGTAGAACCATATCTTGATAACAAAGACCTAAAATGAAAAAGAAATAATCTTATGAATATAAAAAAAAATAATAATAAAACTAATTTATTAATTAAATTTTATATTTATTTAACCTATAAAACTTCATTAAGCATATCTGTTCTTCAATTTGCATGGTAAATAACATTATATAATTAAAACTTATAAATTGAAACAATCAATCACTGAAGATTCAAATACATAAAACATTAATTTTTTCAGTAAAATTCCCCTTAAATTTTAATGAAAATATTTCAATCTTCATTACAGAAAGAGTATTAAACTTTTAATAAAGATCTGATATTGTGGCCCACCAAAGTTTAAAAATTTTAAGATAAAGAATTAGATTTTTTTCATTCATTAAAATTCAATAGTAATTCATATCCTAACTCATGATTGTCCAACCTTTTCTCATAATGGGCCAAATTAGAAATTTACATATATTATATTCAGTGGGCCACAAAGTTACTTTATATAAATTTATGCTTTTGAAAAGTTCAAAATGTGAATATCAAATTTTAATAACAGATATATGAAGTGTGCAATGTCATAATATTGTAAATGCCATTTTTTCTAAATATATTTTATTGAATAATTGAATTCTAAATGCAATGTTTTCTGCCACAAAAGAATATTGTGGCGATACTGGCAGTGTAAGTGGCTGTATTTTGAAGATGAATTTATGTGAAAATATAAAGTTTAAAGTGCCAGAGAGCAAATCACATGACTTTTGGTGTGTAAAAAGTTGCAGCTTATATTTACATCACTTTGACATTCCAGAGAATTTGTAACCCAGTGAGTTTTTTACCATTTTATTGTAAAATTGAAATGAATTCATTCATTAGAAAAAATGTTTTTTTATTCTCCTGAAAAGTTTCTTTTTTGGCATTTACAACATTATGGTATTGCACGCTTCATATATAATTAAATAAAATACTATATTATTGACAGTAAAAAAACAAATTATACTCACACAAAATAAAAATAAATTCAATGTGATTTTTGACAATACCTTCCTTTTATAATATTGTAGATATCTGCTTTTATGGTACTAGTCTTAATTCTAAGAATGTTAGTTAAATGGGAATCACTCAACCTGTTTTGTTCAGCAGTTTTGATGTTTTTCATGTACGAAAAGAATTGTTCACAACAGTATGTTATGCATGTGGCGTTTTCTAGCACCAATTAGGTCATTATGACATCAAAGTGTATCCAGTGAAATGAGAATAATTTTTACAACTTTACCAAAATAAATGAAAATGTACCTGAAAAATTTAGGATGCAGTAGGCTGCATAAAAATATTAAGTGGGCTGCACTGTGGCCCACTTAATATTTTTATGTCCCTGTCCTAAATATAAAATACACTGCACAATGGGAATAGTGATTATAATTAAAATAATCAAAATCAAACTGTTTATTTTAATCTTCATATAAATACAAAAGGATGATTCAAATATAATTAAATAAAAATGTTATCACTAAATAATTTTTTACCTGTAAGAATGTCCAATTTCATTTGAGTTAGTGTTGCAAGAGCAGTTTCATAAAGACAACATGTTAAAGCTACAACTGTAGTTTCAGGACTACCTAATCTCTTATATCTTATATTTCCTGACCTTGTAGATGATGCTCTTTCCAATGCTTTTTTGAAAATGCCTAGAATGCAGGAAACTTATTAAATCTATAATTCTAAAATAACCCATAATAACATAATCATTTTCAAGCTATATTATAAAAGATTTTAATGTGCAATTTCTTATTCAGGATCAATAAATGCATGATGTTGTAAATTAATCTTAATAAATTATGCTAACATCTTTCAATTCAAATCAAAAACAAAAAAAATGAACTATTATATATCTACAGTTTTAACATCAAAAGAATTTTAGAAGGTAACTGAAAGGAAAACATATTTAAAATATACAGGATATTTCAAAATTCCTGTCACAAACTTATAAGACAGATTATTTATGAAAATGTAAGAACATGTAATATTAAAAATTTTAGATATTAATAAAAAATTTTAGTAAATATTTATTTGAATTATAATGTATTTTGACATTTTTATATGAATTACTTGGTACAGTAGAACCTCGAAAACTCGGCTCTAGATAACCCAGCACTCCGGATAACTCGGCCACACCCTGGCAGGGCAAAAAAATCCTTAGTTAATTAATTTTCATTATAGACAGCTTTATAAAAGTATAAAAGCTCTCATAAAGTATTTTTCTGAGGTCTGTCTTATCAGGTAAATTACTATACACAGTGTATTCATTAATTTTCATTTTCATGTAGTAAAGGCTCTATGCCTTCATAAAGGACGTACTTTTCCTTTGTTTAAGGGTATTTGGCCAGTTTATTCTCTGTTGTATTCTCAAGCAAACAATACATACAAGTACAGTACACTATTTTCTGAGGAAACACGCATACTTATCCTTTTTTAACCCCATTCCCGATAACTCGGCATTTTCACAAACTTGGCCACCCTTCGGTCCACATTAGGCCGAGTTTTCGAGGCTCTACTGTATTATAAAAAATATTTACAAAATAAAAACTACTTTTAACAGCTATTATATATGATCCAATTTCTAAGTATAATTGATTAAAAAAAATTATAAAAATGAAAGTATAAAAATTCTGTCATATTATCTAAAATTATATACCATTTATTTAGTCATTGAACTAGACCAACAGTGGGCAACTCTCAGCCCGTGAAAAGTTTCTATCTAGCCCGCAAGATCTTTAGAAGAAATTATAAATAAATATTTTTTGATGCAATTTGTCTAGTTTAAATTGATTATTATTCTCTGAAATGTTGCAGCAGCAATGACAGAAAAAAATAAGGGAGTCATTTCCTTATTTAAACAAAAAATGGGAGAACAGAATTTTTCTAAATTATTTATATGTCATTGCATCATCCATCAAGAAAAGCTATGTGTAAAAGCTATGCAATTAGAAAACGTAATGTCTGTTGTATCCAACTACATAAACACAATAAAAAAAAACAGCACTAAGTCATCGAGAATTTGGAGAATTGCTAATTGATCTTGAAAGTGAATATACAGATGTTCAACATTATTGCTCAGTCCGTTGGCTCTCGAGAGCAACTGTATTAAGCAAATTTTATAATTTAAAACACAAAATTAAACTATTCATGGATATGAAAGGATTTCCCATTGAAGCATTAAATGATGAGAAATGGTTGTCAGATCTGGCATTCTTTGTTGATATTACAGGACAACTGAATGTTTTAAATGAAGCCTTACAAAAGTAAAATCAAGATGTGACACAATTATATGGACATATTAAAGCTTTTAGAAGTAAACTCCATTTGTGGCAATCCCACATAGAGATAAATAATCTTTTTCATTTTCCACCATTATCTAATTATCGTGACAAATATAATCTTCAATTTTTCCTTAAAAAAAATCAAAGATCTTTATTCAGAATTTGATCAACGTTTTCAAGATTTCAACAAGAAAATATTCATTTTTAATTATTTAACTCACCCATTTCCATCACTGGAATCAAAACTGTTCCAGAGAAATTTCAAACGGAATTATTCTATCTCAAAGAGAGGGTAGGTTTATAAGAAAATTTTAATTTTACACCTGTCCATTAGTTTTATAAAAATCTGTTGGCTGAAGAATTTCCAAATTTATTTGATAATGCGAAATATATTTACTCTTTATTTGGCTCAACATATCGATGTGAACAGCTGTTCTCCAAGATGAAGTACTTGAAATCAAAGTACAGAACCAAAATAACCAATACGCATTTGGAAAACAACTTGTGTTTAAGCACCACACAAATTGAACCAGATATTGACATGCTAACAAAATCTTTGCAGCACCAGATGTCACATTAAATACATACTTTTTTCACTTATACAGGTATATTTATTGTTTTATGATTAATAGTTATTTTTCCAATTCTTTGTAATTTTTCAAAAACAATAAGAGAAATAAATGTAGTAATTAATTTCTTTTTTTTTTTTATTTATTTCATATTTGCAGATTAAAACATTATAGGTCACAAGAAAGTGTCAATTAACTACTACAGCCCGCAGAAAGAAATGTAAAATTTATTCTGGCTCATGTTATAAAAAAGGTTGCCCACTCTTGAACTAGACTAAATAAAATCAAAAATATTTGAAAAATTTCATATTTTATGTTATTGTAATTATTTTGAAATATCTGTCTTGAAAGAAAATAAGTTATCTTTCAGCCTCAGAATAAGATTTTCTAATATTTTTATTGTAATTATATACAGGATACAAAGGGAAGTCCATACACTTCCTATAACAGGGGTTCTTAATCTTTTTTGTTCCATGGACACCTTTATCAGTCAAGTAAAGTCAGATACTCCTTCCCAGAATAATGTTTTTAAATGCATAAAATAAAATTATAAAAGAAACCAGTTATATAGAAATGCATTAATTAAAATAAAAAATATATAATGTAGTAATATATAAGCTACATTTTTAACACAGTAACACAAAATTTCAAAGTACTAATGAGTGTAAATGATTTTTTGAGATTTGCAAGAACTCTAATATGATATGAAAATGTCTGCTGCTTGTATTATTGAAGCAGATCAAGCTAATACTACTGTAATTTATAGCATAATTTCATAAGTGAAGTGATACTTGATTACAGTAAAGGATAAGGAAAATTAAGATAAGTTGATTTTTATCCTTCCAAGCCCATGGATCTTTGAAAACTTTCTATAAACTCCTTGGGGTCCACAAATTCATGGTTAAGAACCACTTCCCTATAACTTGAAGCTACATGTTGTAGCACCATAAAAGTAATTGACACTTATAGGAAAGAGATGCACAGTCCATTGCACAGTCAATGCACAGTCCATTGAATAAAATTTTAGCAACCCTAGTAGCAAAATATAGATATAAAGAAAACTAACTTGGAAACTAACAGAGATAGGCAAAAAGTAAAATTACAAAATGAAAGAGTATTGTTTATTTAGTACAAATTAATACTTGGCTCAGCAGAAACACTTACAAGAAAGAGCAGAAAACACTAAGAAAGTATCTGTGGAAAACCAATTTCCTACATTTGACAGAGTTATTGGATATGATGATTGTGTGGAATGGCCACTACAGTTACCCAAATTAACAAACAAACTTCTTCCTTTGAGGATATCTAAAAGATCAAATGTACACTACAGAATCTTCTAACTTTGCAGATTTAAAGGAACACATCATTAACATCTATAATTCCTTAACTCCTGCCATGATGCATACTGCTTGAGATAAAATTCTGTCCTGAATCCAGAAGAGCATTGTCACTGATGGTGTCCACTTTAAAGACTGTGTACAGTAGTGGCATGCAACCAACTTGGCAAGTTAGTTGCACTTGTGCTGCACAAACTTTGCATTACATCTACATTTATTATTGCATAAACGTTTATTATTTTCTTAAATTTCTGCTTTCTGCTAAACCAAGTATCAATTTATACTAAATAAACAATTCTCTTTCATTTTGTAATTTGACTTTTCTGCCTATCTCTGTTAATTTCTGAGTTAGTTTTAGTTTCATATTTTGCCAGTAGGTTTGCTTAAATTGCATTCAATAGACTATAGGTGCCAAGTACTTCTATAATGCTACAACAGATGGCTTAAAAGCTAGAGGTATGCAGACTTTCCTTTGAACCCTGTAGATTTGATACTACAACAAATAAAAAAATTATTTTGATTATATTTTCAAATAATCCATAATCAAAATTAATTATACAAATATTTCAGAATTTCAATAACAACTCTTAAAAAATTCCATAAGTTTAAAAAATAAACAACCAGAATGTAATTATTAACATTGTAATTACTTTTAAAATTTATATCAAAACAAATTATTAATATACAAAATTTTTTATGAGTTTACAATTTAATTATAATTAAAAAATAATTTTGTTTTTCCCAATCTCGTCATCCTTTATTTCTTTGGTCAAAATATGATTTTTATATTAATGATTATTATTTACTTATTAGTGGAAGTTACTGCAAAAATATTAAATTCTGCAACAACTATCTGAGGATTATCAAATATTACCATGAAATAATATATTTGATATTTCTGTGGTAACTTCCATCTCATGTCAAAAAATATTTTTCTGTCTGAATTTTGGCATCTATATGTATAAAATTACTTGTCCTGACTGACTGACTGATTGACTGATTCATCAACACCCAGAGCAAACCGCTGAACCTAAAAAGGTGAAATTTTGTACACAGTTGGGGTACATCATGAAAACACACACTAAGAAAGGATTTTTCGAAATTTCCCCACTGTGTGCATTTTCATGACGTACCCTAACTGTGTACAAAATTTCACCTCTTTAGGTTCAGCGGTTTGCTCTGGGCGATGATGAATACTTTAAGGCTTTATACTTAAGAATACTTAAGGATTAAGGCTTAACCTGAAGAACGGCTTCTACTGTACTATTTTAGATGCAACTTTTTGTTTTCAACTACGTTTAGTTTTCATTGAGTTTTGTATTTATTGAGTACTTAGGTGTATTAAATTGATAATATTTCAGACATTGTTATAAATATTTTTATATATTTTGATTTTTTAACCAAATGTTCGAACCATTTTAAATTTGAATTTGTTATTGCTTATTGGTTCGATTATAGAATGATTGTAAATGTTACAGAAAATTGATCAAATTAAAAATAGTTAATTTGATTCTCAGCAATTCTCATCATTCTCAGCAGTAGGTGTTATATAACAATTGCTATGGTTGTTAAAATAGTGAATATAAATTGGGTTTGCTTGCAAAACCCCTGCGGGCAAAGTCGCAGGTAACAGCTAGTTTTTTTATAAAAATAAATAGCTTACATACTTTATTTTCTATTGTGAATATTATTTGTTTATTAACAGTTTCAACCATTTACACAAAAATATCTGATACTTTTAATGTTTTTTATATTTCTATGTTCAATTAACTTGAATGTTCAATTAAATACAGAAGTGAAAACCTGAGCTAGTGTAAATTTGAAGATTTCAATCTTAAAATTTTGTTCCAAAAAAAAAAGAAGAATTATTTCATTTCATAAATGCAGTAAAGGAACTTCATAAGATTTTCCCACTGATAACACTTCCACATGGGTGACACAGTTTCTGAAAAATTACTCAATGAGGGAAATGAAATAAAATTGTGCATTGGAACAACATCCAACTTTACCAAATATGGGCATTAGAATGGCAGAGAGAAGACTCCAAATAAAAAGCAAGAGGATAAATGACAACACAGTTTGCCTGTTTAATTTTTGTGTATTAACTTTCTCACTGTCCTCGACCACCACTCTTCCCAATTTCCTGCCATTTCTTCCTGACCTCAGCTGCTTTAAACTATGAACAATTGTCGTCGATATTACACATTCCA
The DNA here is from genome assembly GCF_000671375.1 of Centruroides sculpturatus. Classification (NCBI taxonomy): domain Eukaryota; kingdom Metazoa; phylum Arthropoda; class Arachnida; order Scorpiones; family Buthidae; genus Centruroides; species Centruroides sculpturatus. The sequence goes on from NW_019384869.1 coordinate 469,530, forward strand.
GAATTTTGGAATAAAGATTCATCTGGATCAACCTTCCTTCCTTGAGAGGTCAATGATCATCACACTAACCAGCCAGGTATTTATCAACTCGTACAAAATTGTAAACACTCTTTCTCTCAATTCGGCACACTTTTAAGATTAAACGCTCCCACTAATTCTAGTCCCTTGTAAATTTTTATAAACTGAAAAAATAAATTGTTATTTAATGGTTAAATACATAGTGGAGTGCATTATTTCTGGTGCACTCTCTCTCGACTCCCTCCTCTATCTCCTCTAGCCTGAACCCATTCGTTCCCTCATACTGACATAACACACACAGATATATAAAACTGATAACAGAATATAGAAAAAGTATAAGACAGGTATTAAATACAAACTGAAAACATATATCTTTTCAAAATGATACTTGTTAAATCTTGTAAAAAATATCAATTTTTACTGTAAATTTAAATTAACAACAACAAATTAGTTATAATAAATTAATTTGTCTTAAATTATTATAAATATAACATTTAAAATATAATTATATCTAATTAAACAAAACACATCATGCATCTAATACTACTATTACTTTATGAATTATGCTTATATCTAATATTTAAATGTTTTTAAAATAATAATTACAAGTGTATTTTTAAAAATTAAATAGACATATTATTAAAAAATGTATATATAAAAATCAATATTTTCATTTCAAATTTTAAAATTAATCAGTCTTGTAACATTCATAATTATATATAACATACACACATATATAAGTTATTCACATTATCAAAGTATAAGTCAAATGGAAATAATATCTGTAAGAAAAATATAGAAAATTTGTAGAATAAAATTATGGATAAATTATCTTTACTGTTTATAAAAAAATACTTTAATGTAGTTTTTATTTTAAATAGACAGTCCTGAAATTTAAATATTTATTAGAATCTAAATCCTCATAAAATGTAAATCATAAGTTAAACAAAAAGATTTTCCATGTTTTTTTATAAAAAAGAAATAGAGAAGACTATTACTTTTCCATTTCTGTTTCATAAAATGTCCTAAATAGCAAAAACTACAAAATATAAAGCAATTTCTAATGATTTAATAAATAAATCAATTTTCAAAATACTACAAATAATCTATCTTTACAATAATGATGGATATTAATAAAATACATATAAATTTCTTCAATTAATTTGCTGTGTAATTTGTACTAAGATTCCAACACCTTTAAATAATCATTTTCAACAATAGAGAAGTAAATAACTGCTAACTTCTTTGAAATCAAAAATGTTTATTAAAACTAAAATGTTTTCATCCACTGTAGTCACAGACCTATTTCAACAATGTTTTCATCTATAAAACAGATGTTCTAATTCTTTCAATTTGTTTGCTAAAAATGGCCCAACTATAATACACACAAACATTCTAATTTTAATAAACGTTTTTGGTTTCCAAGAAATTAGCAGTTATTTTTTCTTTTCAATCAATTCATCAAATTTTGTATATGTTATTAATTTTAAACAATGTTTTATAAAGTTAATCTGTATAGTATTTTATTTTTATTTCATGTATGCACTTAAGGAAACCATTAATAGAGAGAAAGGCAAAGTTTACAGTGAGCAATGAGTTTATGATAAACTAAGGCACTGCTTTAAAAGTATAAAACATTACAGTACTACACGTAAATCTGGACACTACTGTAAAATATTTGTAATTTTCTTTCACAGATATTTCATAGACATTCACATTATTATTATTATTGTAAATGTTTATACCTATTATTAAATTTTTTTTGTATTTCTAAGGCATCAAGAACATATGACTGTCTTTAAAAAAATTATGAGGAAAGAATCTTTTTCTGCACATTTTTAAAGCCAATTACAGTCAAACCTTAATTTAGCACTAGTATTAATTTGCTTCTAAAATTGACATTAAATCAAATGTGGTACTAAACTGAAGTACTTAAACATTTAGGGTATAATTCAGAAATATCATTCAAAAGCCACTCACCCTCATTTTTCTCTTAGTCAGCTTTTACTCCTTCAAAACAGTATTAAAAAAAATAAGCAGCACAAGTCATCTCAAAAGTGTGTGTGAAATGAATGGTAGGTGAAAGGAAAGTGAGTGACATTTAAGGGAAGCCAGGAGGTCCCTAAAATCATACTGATATGAACAGCGGAGTAGCATGGGTGTCAGCCACCCGGGGCAGAGGAAAATTTTGCTGTCCCGTTATTTAGGTATCTCAATTTAAAAACTAAAATTCAGTTTTGTAACAGAACAAGTAATGATAATTTCCTTGCCAGTGTAGCCACCTGATTAAAATAGCTCCATTGGACATTGAAGGTGTATGTGAATACAATTGAATCGTACAAGCAAAAAAAAAAGGTTGTGCACAGCATCTCTGGGTGAAATTAATAGTTCACATGGACGGTGAGTCAATTCCCGGACTATTCCGTGCTCATTTCAATCAGTCCTAATTGTAGGTGTGACGAAAATATGGGATAAAATGGTTGAAATTTTTACAAAATATTATTATTATTATTTATTGTGAAATTTTGCCGCCTCCTAAAAAGTGCCCCTACTATGCTACGCCACCGGATATGAAATATTCTATGTTTATTTCTATTTGAAAATAAAAATCATTCAGAAGTTTAAAATAAACATTTTGTACTCCAAGATCAAGAACATAATTCTTAACAGAATGTTACTACGTTAGCAAGATATACAGGTTAAAAATTGAAATTCAAAAATTAATATAGTAAGCTGAATGATAAGATTTGTAATAAATTTGAAATAATAAAATGTTAGAAATAAATAATAGATTTTAATATTAAAAAAAATTTTACTTTAATTTTGTAAAACAAGAATATAAAATAAACTGCTATATATAAGATTTTCATGTATCTGTATATGAAGATTAATATATTAGGTTTATGTTCTGATAGTTTATTTAAGACTAAAAATATATAGAAATATGTAACATAATTTATTAAATTAAAAATCTTAAAATGTGTATAGTTGTAAAGATTCAATTGTAAACATATGTGAGGACCAAACCGAGGTCTGAAATCATGTAAATCACGGTATTCTTGTGATTAAATAATAACGATAGATTAAACATGAGAGGGAGAGGAAAGTCCCATAATTTAAACAACATGGCACAAAATGTAAACAACGAGTCCCAGATGACTCCAACACGTGTAAACGAACTGTCAATGTCAAATTGAAAAGTTATGTCAGACACAAGTGATCATAAACAAGTAGAACTTTGACCCAAGCGATCATAAACAATCAATCTAGGAAAACAATTTTGGAAAAGAGAGAGAGATTTAAGAGAGATAAATCACTACATATGATCGTTCGAGTACCCAGATGAAAGAAATTGTGAGTAACAGGGCTAAATTATGAGCGCGAGTCTTAGCAATTTTGTCAACAATCCCCAAGAACAATCGACAGAACGGTGTCGAGCAGACACCTGGAATCGGACCTTTCCTTTGATCTGAGTCGGTCTCGGTTTTCCCCAAAATAAAAGAGAGACTAATCGGGAAGCAAGGAAGGGGACAAGGGGCCAATCAGAAGTCCGAATAGTGGGAGAAAAAACTATAAAAATCCTAAATTCAAGGTCGGGGAGACTCTCATCTGTATTCGACGAAAGGTCGTGACTTATATTGTGGTGTGTCGTCGCCAAGAACTTTGGACTCCGCCGCTTCCTCCTTCCGATCATCTGCCTTGCTCAGCAACCTCATCTCGTCCACCCCAGGACCAGACCCGGGGCAGATAGATGCCGAATTTCTCACCTCTCCGCCTCTTCGACGAGAAGAACCTAGTGAAGGACTGTCAATTGTCCATGTAAGCATGAATGTTAACAAATAAACGGCTTTCTTGTGTAAAACACTTGTCATCATTTGCCTCCTCCATCACAGTCCACATACAACCTTCTCTTAGGTTCATCCTGACACGGGATTAATAGATCCCACCTAGGAGACGGCAACCTTACACAGGTGCCATGGAGTGGGTTTCAAGTCCCCTATCTCCACTGGGTCAGCTACCTTACACATATATTATTTATTAGAATATTTCTTACATAAATAAATTCAGAAATTCTAATAATTATATGATTTTTGAATGTAATGGAAAATAACTAGTTTTCTTACATTCAATGACATGTTTATTTTCAGCCACCAGCTCTGCTAAATAACGTTTTTCATTCATGATCATGAATGATTTTCTCTGCTTAACTTTAACTTTTAATAACCTCACAAAATTAATAAAATAAGCACATTTAGATACAAAGGCAAGCATGTCATCAGAAAATACATTGTTATGATATACAGTATTTCCTGATTTGCATAGTCATATCTTTCACTTATTCCAACCTCACTTTGAATACCATATGTGAGAATGAGTTACACGCATCCTCAAATGAAGTAATAAATAAAAAAAGTATAAGATGAGACTAAGTGGCACTTAGATTCTATTCTTTATGAATTCTACTCTTATAATTATATTTAATAATGAGGTCCACACAATTTTGAGTTTGAAAGTTCAAATGTCACATGATTTAACAATAATTGATGGAATTGATGCTATTATCAAGTATTGCCAGTGAATAATGACATTTAAAAAAAAAAACAGACTAGACATTTTCTGTAAGTCATATAAAATATATTATTGTTAACATTTATTAAATATATAAAAGATAAAATTGAACAATGGGATCAGTTCAATCAGGGAAAAATTTTACATAAAGAAAAAATCTTATTAAATGCCATATTAAAGAACATTGTAGTATTAAAAGTTATGCAAATAACATAAATTTGAATGCCGGCATGATAGATGATGCATGCTGGGATAGTATTGATATAGTTAATTGAAATTGGTATCCACTGAAAAAGTTGAATAAATGAAATGCATTTGGATTTTTAAAAAAAAGTAAAAATAAATGTTTTCCTTTTTTTGATTGTTACTGTCTTATCACAATTCACTCAAAGTCAGTAAAGAATGAGTGTTTTTACTCAAAAAATTGTTCTAAAAATTTTTATTTTTAGAATTATATTTATTAATTTTGTTAATATTTACTTTAAGATATTTCTATGAAATAAATTTTATAAAAATTTTACTAACTTTAACTGAATAGAGTGAAGTTATTATGAAAATCCCAAACCAAGCCTCCAATATATTCTTAATTTAACAATAACAAAAATGCACCACAAAGAACATGAATTCAAAAATTTTCAATCCAATTTACATTACAAATCATGCTATCCATCCTCTATATGGAAATATTTTACATTTCCATAATACAAATAAAATTCTTTAATAGTATTATAACTTATAGAAATCTTATGTATTTAACTGAAAACACTTTTTTATAAATATGTTTTATAATATATAATAATTTTTTTTTCAAAAACATGATAAAATTTACTTGTTAACTTTTCATATCAGCAGAAAATGAACATATTAGAACCTCTTAATTTTCAGAAAAGGATAGGAAGTTAAATAATCAATTCTAGAAGATATTCAACAGAAAAATAAAGAGAAAAAATTTATAAAAATTTAATAGTTGAGTCACTATCCATATATATAGTAATATTTGAGTTTTTAGATAACAAAATACAACATAAAATTGACTAAATTGAAAACTGTTCAAATTTGATGTCTTTTAGTATTTTATATATATAAGTGCATATTATTATGTTCTGGCAAAATTTAATTTTTCCTTCATTCATGTTTTCTATCTGTTATTTACTATTTCTACTATCTGCAAGCAATATCAAATTTTGAAATTAAATAAAAAACAGTTTGGCCTTTTAGTGCTCTTTGAGCAAGAAAGGCCTAAACCACAAATAAATAAATAAAAAGTATAAATAATTCAAGACAAAACTTCACAATTTGATAAGAATAAAAATAATGAAATATAAAAGATACCTAATTCATTAATATTTAATTATAATGAAAAGGTAAGCCTATTTGATTAAAGTTATTCCAAATTTGCAATGAAATCCTTACATACAGAATCTGCTTATAATTCAATAATCCAATTTTAAATTTATTATTTTTTAGATTAAGTAAACTGTTAAATTTAAAAAAAATGTAAACATGAAAATAAACTGATTGGTTAAATACTATTTAATACTAACAATAAATTAGTGTTTGTTATGTTCCAATCATTCTATTGAATATAAATGAGGTTTCTAGATAGACTTTTTAATAGATGCTTTATATAAAATTGTATTTTATATCTTTTCTTTGCCATATTATTTCCATTTACTTTGTAATATGATAATCCAAATATCTTATATATTATTGAAATAACTTCCATTAAATTATTCACAAATAACCTTGGCAATGATATCCAGAACACATACTGGAAGATCTAGATGGAGACTGCTGGACAGAATTTTCAGTTGTAGAAACAGAAGTTTGTGATAAATTTCCAGTGTTGTTAGCATTCATTTCAAATAAATGAGAAAAAACTACTTTTATCATTTGTCCACTCCACAATAATTGCAGTTGTTTTTTCACATATATTAAAGATTCATGGAGACTGAAAATATATTTCATTATAAGAAATAAAATTTTGTTTATTGAAAATTTATATTCATTAGTTAAAAATATAATTACCCATGATCAATGCTTTGTGCAAACCAACCAAGTATCGGATGCCAATGAGTTAAATTTGACTGCTTATTTACTACATATTTTTGGCAACTTTCCAATAATCGAGTAATAACATTCTGAAAAACATAAAAATGTATGATACATAGACACTTTTCTAATTTATTAAATTTTTTGTTACAATTTGAGTTCAAAATATTATAAATTTTTGAATTTTAGAACAATGTACTACAATATATTATTTTTAATGAGAGTATTAAAGATATGACTCAAAAAAGTAAATAGTATTGATAACAAATAAAAGAAGTATCATTGCATTACATAAATATGTGAATTATAAATAAAAATACTATCAACTGTTGTATTTTGAAGATATAACAAAGATTAATTCTTAAAACCTTATTTTTATGCCCTTTCATTATATTTTTAATATCACATGTAACTTTTAAGAGAATGAAATAAAAATGAGTTATAACATTTCAATATTCAGAAAATGTTCACGTTTTTATTTTATTTTTCTGATCTACTTATTACATGCATATATTAATGTAAAAGTGTTCAATTTCATGTTCTTAATCTTAAAATCTTAACGCTAAATAAATCATGATCTCAAATCATCATATGGAAAATAATAAATACAAAGTTCCTNTTACTTTGTAATATGATAATCCAAATATCTTATATATTATTGAAATAACTTCCATTAAATTATTCACAAATAACCTTGGCAATGATATCCAGAACACATACTGGAAGATCTAGATGGAGACTGCTGGACAGAATTTTCAGTTGTAGAAACAGAAGTTTGTGATAAATTTCCAGTGTTGTTAGCATTCATTTCAAATAAATGAGAAAAAACTACTTTTATCATTTGTCCACTCCACAATAATTGCAGTTGTTTTTTCACATATATTAAAGATTCATGGAGACTGAAAATATATTTCATTATAAGAAATAAAATTTTGTTTATTGAAAATTTATATTCATTAGTTAAAAATATAATTACCCATGATCAATGCTTTGTGCAAACCAACCAAGTATCGGATGCCAATGAGTTAAATTTGACTGCTTATTTACTACATATTTTTGGCAACTTTCCAATAATCGAGTAATAACATTCTGAAAAACATAAAAATGTATGATACATAGACACTTTTCTAATTTATTAAATTTTTTGTTACAATTTGAGTTCAAAATATTATAAATTTTTGAATTTTAGAACAATGTACTACAATATATTATTTTTAATGAGAGTATTAAAGATATGACTCAAAAAAGTAAATAGTATTGATAACAAATAAAAGAAGTATCATTGCATTACATAAATATGTGAATTATAAATAAAAATACTATCAACTGTTGTATTTTGAAGATATAACAAAGATTAATTCTTAAAACCTTATTTTTATGCCCTTTCATTATATTTTTAATATCACATGTAACTTTTAAGAGAATGAAATAAAAATGAGTTATAACATTTCAATATTCAGAAAATGTTCACGTTTTTATTTTATTTTTCTGATCTACTTATTACATGCATATATTAATGTAAAAGTGTTCAATTTCATGTTCTTAATCTTAAAATCTTAACGCTAAATAAATCATGATCTCAAATCATCATATGGAAAATAATAAATAAAAACAACTTTAAAATATTTTGCTTTTTTCATAATTACTATACAAAATTGTTTAATTTTTTTATTATACAAATTATATCATACAAAATTGTTTAATTTTGTATAGTACAATTTTGCATATATCATCTGTTAAATTTAAATTTCCTATGTTCTATTTTATTTTTAAAAGCTGCTAAAAAAGTTTTTGATGTTTATTGTATGTCTTCTATTTTATTATAATTCTTGTTTGTTTAAATTCAAATTTCTATATTTTATTTATATTCCTAAAAATATGTTAAATAATTTTAAATTTATTTTATGTTCTATTAAAACAGGAAAATTACCAATCTCCTACATTCATTAATAATGAATTTCAATAAAATCTCTAAATCTCAAATTTGAAGAGACTAAAACATGACCAGTTTGATTAATGAGAGTTACACAAATGGAGGTATATGAAAAAATAGAAACATTTTTTTCAGACACAATTTCAACACATTTAAGGGTATATCTTTTCTTTCCACCCACTAAATTATCTCTAGGAAATTTGACATATGCATTTTTAGAATCCTTCTCTTCTTTCTGTACTTTTCTATAGCTTCCTTATGTTAAAGATTAACTTTGCAATTGGAAATTTGGCCTAAAGCAAATTTATTTTTATATTATGTTTTCTTTAAATATTGAATTCATAATTGTTTTTGTTAATTACTGTATTAACCATTTGTATTAATTACTACATACACAATATTGCTAATGTCTTTTGCTTTTATTAAGGATCTGTTATTGGGAACAGTTCTTTCTTGTTCACTGGACATTACCCGTATTAATTATTAAATAAATAATGTTTTCTTAAACTTTCAGAGCAAAATACTTCTATAATTTGTACAGCCTTATATATTATATTCATCCAAGTCTTTTGTATATTCCATCAACTGATTAATATTGAAAATCTAATTAGCAAAATGATTTACTCACAAAAAATGACAAGTTAAAATAATCAATATTGAAATAATTAATTATATATGACATTTATCTTTTTATTAAAATTTCAGTTTCTAATTTTCCAAGCTAATTTAAACTAGTTACATAAATTTATATAAAAATTCAGTTTAAAATAAGCTTTTTTTTTTTTTAATAAATGCAAAACTAGTTAAAATTTTATTATAAGCAATCTTACAATTCATTGAACAATTTAATTTAAATGTTTTACTATAAATCAAGTTTTATAATTACCATAAAGTCCAAAAGGTTATTTGATAATACCTGAAAGAAAAAAATTTTGAATCACTAAAATAAATGCTTTATTTTATATAATATAGAAATTATTAAGAAATCACTTTATATTCATTTCCAAATCAATATTTAATGAATAATTAATATTATATATTTTATAATATTCATATTTCTAGAATTAAACAGAAAAATAAATGAATTCAATTAACTTATATGTAAAAGTTTTAATGTGTTTTAATTAATAGCAATAACAAATATTGCAAATCAATAAGGCTAAAACTCTGAAATATAAATAACTAATGATAAAAAAATTGCTTTGAAAATTAGTTTTAAGTTATCCAATAAAATTCAGATGCTTATTTTACTTAAAATTACAAAAAAAGAAAAAACAATTATTTCTTAATTTGATAATGCAGTTATACAAACATATACAAAATATCAACACAAAACCATCTCAATGCTAAAATAAAAATATGTAAATAGGGTGGTACTTAATGCCCTGCACTGAAACCCCCAATCCAGGAACTCCTGTATAATGCATTCTGAATGAAATTTGAAAAAGTAAATAAAATAATAATTATAATGGGTGGTAATAAATTGATATATGTTATATATAAAATATAAATTAAGCCTTGACTACATCTCAGATCAGGCTACATCTCAGATTTTTAAAACTAATTATTATTCTTAAAAAATAAATTATTCTAGCATATTTGATATCAATTACATGATTCCTATAGTTGGATAGCATAATAAATAAATGATCTAATAAACATATTTTAAATTTTAAAATTCTTGTGTTTCCTTTGCAGAAAAACTTTATTCAAATCCTGACTTAATAATGCAGTATGCATATTAATCATGTTGGAATAAATGACTAGTAAATAGTGCAAGAAAATTTCATTCTAAATATTTATAAGTTTCATTCACTTTTCTCTTATCATATAAACTCTATTTTTCTTTTTCAATAATCAATTGACATTACTTAAGTAACATTATTTTATCACCAACTTCTTATTCTTAATTAAATCTTACAAAATATTAACACAGCTTTCTATTTCTCATTTGATGTATTTGTTAATATTATCATATATCACATTTGCAAAAACTAATAATTTAAATTTAAATGTTTTCAATTTTCACGATTTCTCTATAGTTATAACATATAACTCAGTAACTCCAAAAAATAGAACACAAAATAAGACTGACAATAACCTTATTTAATTTTCTAGTTATCCTAAAACAGAAAGATAAAAAAATTGTATAACTATTGCTCTTTTATTTCTCTGTAGACTTTTGAATAAATCAAGCAATCTGCTATACATTCTTAATCTTTAAAATTTTAAATAATGATTACAAACAATGCACATTTGTTTATTTCAACATTAAATGATGTGTTACCTGTTGTTAATGTGGATACAGGTTCACATTATTTGAAAAAATTAAATTGATAATGAATGCAAGTTTCTTAAATCAGATTTCAAGAAAAAAAATTTGATTATTATTATTCTTATTGAATCGAGTTTGCAACCTCCAGCATTTATTTTCCACCTCATAAAATATATTTTATTGTTTACAAACAATACTGTAATTGTAAATTATTATAAATGTTCCTCAACAACTTTAATTGAGTACTTGCTATATACAATAAATGATATTAAAAAAGTATTTACATTTGTTTTGCATTAATTTCATTTTATACTGATTTAGCTAATTTTACAAATTATTTAGTTATATTTTTATAAAGTTGTAAAAGAATTTATCCATTGGCATGCTGAATATTATAAATCTATTGTGCATGTAAATAATTTATAAGTGCATCTTATGTGACAAATTATAAGGAATCATATATACATGTTTGTACGCATGTTTGTAATAACAAGTAAAAATAAAAACTAAAATTCAAATAATTAGTATTAACCATGCAATTATGAGAAAATGATATGCCTTCTTGAAAAATATATACTAAGCAGATCACAGTAAATAGCATTAAATGTTGTTGATTCTTAGTTCTTTTATTCATAACAATCATTTAATTTTTTTTATGTAAGTTAAACTCCTTATTGACTATCATAGCTTTTCATTTCCACTTTACTCATTCTTTCATTTGAGTCATATGAAATGAAAATTAATAGCAATTATAAAACAGTTAAAATTTTTTGTTATAATGCATATAAACTACTGTAATTGAAATGATACTTTATGATTTATCTATTTTAACGCTGAAAATCTACTGTAAAATTTAAAAACTTTTAAATGCCAATTACAAATATATATATACAGGGTGTATCAGAATGACGTTTTAAAAATTTGGGGGATTGTAGAGGATGAAATTTTGAACATTTTGATATAAGGAACCTACAGCTGGAAATAAATAATATATATATATCCACTAGGTTGTAGGCTACTTCTTCAGCTCTTTTCGACGTTAGAGACTTAAGAATCACAAATTTTGTGAGATGATCTTGGTACACCATAATAAATTTGTATTCTCTATCTGGCTGAGACTGAAAGTCAATAAGATCTACTTGACAACGGGAATTAAATTCGGAAAAAATCATAGGTTTCACAACAATGCCCTTTTTAATACCTTTCTGTTTTTTCTGGCAAGGTTCACAAAGGTGGATGTACAGTTCAATATCATGACGTGTAACATTTTTGTATTTGATTGAAAGTTCTTTCAACATTCTATCACGTCCTCCGTGTCCAATAGCCAAATGAGCTTCATGAAGTACGTGAAATAACTCTGAGTCCGTGACGTAATACTGTATAGTACTG
>NW_019384869.1:485438-580867 GCF_000671375.1 Centruroides sculpturatus
GTAGCTAAAATTAGTTTTAACTAATGTTAAAAGTTAAAACTAGTTTTATCTAAAATCAAATCATGTACAGCAGTAAATTAATTAGACAAAACCAGTTTTGTCTAATTAATTTACTGCTAGTCAAAATAGTAAAACTAGAATTTACTGCTAGTCAAAAATGAATTTGAGTTAAAACTAGTTTTAACTAGACAAAACGGGTTTTAACAAAGACATTCAGTATAAACTAGTTTCAACTAGTTAAAACGCGTTCTAACTAAAAACGGGTTTTGACTGTAACATATATATACACATATAAAAATATACAATATATATTAAAATATAAAAAATAAACTTTTTTTATCTGTGAGTTAACAAAAAGAAGTATGAAGTAAATTTTTAGCTTCAAAATTTTTTAGTTTTAGTAATTTTATTATTAACTCATTAATAATTATTAAACTAAATGTCATTCTTACCAAGCAGACAAAGAGCATAATTTCCTTCAAGAACATTAAATAATATCCTTGTATTTTGTTCAGTCATAAGCAATTCCAAGCTTTTCTTAAAAATACCATGACTTAAAAAAACAGTTATACACTGAAAAAAAAACAAATGATTATGAACTATTTTACTTAAAACATATAAAAATATTTTAAAATTAACTAAATATTTATTAAACCATATATAACATATTTATACTGAAATGAATAATGGCATTTATAATCTTCCAATAATTATAATTTTTCAGCTAAATCAGTTCAAAATTAAATGGTTTTATTTTATAGAAATCAAAAGTTTAAGTATTATAATATGAAATATTATATTAAAATGTGAAAATATTCAACTCAATTATAAGATTAATTGTCTTTAATATTTTCAGTACTACAATTTATCCTTAGAAAATATACATTTGTGTTTCCCATGTGTATAAAAAAAAACCTTCTATAAACTTTAGCACTTTATTTAAAAATAAAATGCTAAATTTTAAAAAACATTCTTAAATTATATTTAAAACTATCATTATTCCTCTTTATTTCTTTAAATAATCCTTCTGATTAAATTCTGACATCAACAAAATTTTGACAAATAAATTTTATTGATAAATGATTGGTAGTTATCATAAAACAATGAAAACATTATCTATATTATTTTATTTTTAAAATATTTATGTGAACTGCTTTATTCTAAAAAATTTAATTTTGATTACAAATTTCAGTAATATTTTAATCAAAATTAATAAGATATTGTTCTGTAGTAGGTAAAAAATTCAAATCACTACATTACAGTATTGTGAATTTCTTACAAAATTTTATATCAAACAATAAACTAAGATAGTGTTAAATGATATATGTTATGTCCTAAATCAAGAAACTGTAAGGTTAATGGATACATATTTATACTAACTACACATTACATCACTGAATATAATTTTGAAAACCTATTTTTTAACAAAATAAAGATTTCACAATAAGATAAAGCTAATTATTAATAAATTTAACTGAAATATAAATGGAGTTCTGTTAATAAAGGTAAAATTATAATACAATTTACATATTTAGCCTTTTTATTTCATTATTAATAGCTGTAATAAATTAATTTTAAATGTATTGGTATTGAATCTATTTTTACAATCAAATGATGCTATCTAATGTTTTGCTACCTTAAATAAAAGCACTGTTAATATTGTATGATAAGCTTTTATTTAAGGATAGTAAAACATTAGATAGTGAGAAGTTACCTATGTTAAAAGTGATTTTAATAGTATATAAATGACAACATCTCAAAGCCCGAGTAGTATACAATAAATCACCAAACGATCACCTGAATATCAGGCTATAATAAGGCTAATTAAATGATTGGTCGGGGTCTGGGTGGCGTAACTGGCAAGCGCACCGCACGGCGCTTGCCAGTTACACCATTTAAATAATAAAATTTATTATATCTATATATGCCTGTTCCACAGCTATTCAAACATTCTATAAATAATTTAATTATAAAAAATAATTACAGATGAATAGATCATTTCACATACATAAAAATAATTATTTTCAAATGAAATTATTTTTACAATAATATAGTTGAAAGATTTTGAATTATCAACTTTTAAACGTCTTAACCACATTAGAATTTTGACATTTTGTTGTGAAAGACGACAGATTTTAATCAAACCAAGCTATTGATATAATAATCTTGTATTATTAACAAGAGTCAGATCAATAGACATACTTCTAAAATTGCATTTCATTTTACTAATTTCTTTTTAAATTTAATCATGCAATAAAGTAAACAAAATATTAAAATTTATGTAACTCTTTTGAAAGTTAGTGATAATTTAAAGGTTAGAAGTAAGGTTAAGTGTTTTCAGAATAAGTAAATGATATTTTGTATACAATTGTTATATTCCTATCCTAATTTTATGGTATGAAAATACAGTAAGACCCTACTTAACACTGCCTCGATTAATGATGATTCAATATAACGCACGCTACTCAAAGCCTAAAAAAAAGCTCAAAATTTATACTGGTTCATATATAATATGATTATTCCCGAACATGAACCAATCAGCAAAAGGTGGCAATTCATCATAGCACTGTACTTCCCTTAAATCTACGTTTGTTTTGCGCAATTTTGGAAAAAATATAATATCATGGATGCCATAGGAAATATCAACTTTACTTGGCAAGAATTAACTGATAAATGCATGAACGGAGTGTGAAAGAAGTTATGGTTGAAGGTATCCAAGAATTCTCAATGAGAAGAGCCTATCACTATATTGTTAGGTTGACCAAATTGTCAACCTAATCAATACACCAGGACTAGGAGATGTAGATGAGCAGGATATTGAGTAGTTACTGCAAGTTTCTGGTGAGAGCCTTACCAATTGTCATTAATAAGGCTCTCACCCTCATTCCACCAACGACAATCTTCAAGAATTGGCAGAATCAGGGTTCATTTTCAGAATCACTATTTACCAGGTAAATAGTGATTCTGAAAATGAAGAACCCGAAGAACTTGCTACAGATTTCCTTAGTAAAAGTTTGGTAATGATAATCAAAATCAAATTGTAGCAAATGATCCAGATTTTGAAAGGAGTACAAAAGCAAAATGAAGCATTTTGGATGCGATTGTCTGCTACTGACATTTGCTTAAGGAAAGAAAAAAGCAACAAATGAAACTGCATGACTTTATTGCAAAAAACAAAAATTTCAGAAAAGCCAGGACCTTCATCACAAAAAATGAACTTTACATTTCTGTGTCCATATGTTTATGTGTTATTTAACATATATTATTATGCAAATTAATAAAAAAACAACTTAAAATTAAAGTAAAAATCTGTTTATTTTGCTTGCATGTTCCCCTTTCCCTATTTACTCCATGTTAAAATGATCTTGTTTAATGCTGTTTCGTTTCGCACTTTGTCGTCTAGGAACACATCCCCGTGTTAAACAGGGTCTTACTGTATAGGCAAAATATTTAGAATAAACTGTCTCCTCTATATAAATACTGTATTTTCCTAAATGATATGAATTTTTCTACATTTTTTTAAAAGAAGAAAATACTAATTGATAAAAGTTAGATAAAAATAACAGATCTGTATATTTTAAACTGGTATCTTGTAATTTCTTTTAAAATGTATCAAATCTTTTAATCTATCAAAATAATAGTATTTAAGAGAAATTTACTTCACTTATTTACTTTAAAAATATTTATAAATTTCTTAATTTTTTTAAAAATTAATCTCATATAGAAAATTCTTTGTACAGAATTAGTTATGATGCTAAATTTAAAACAATTCAGAAATATTACTAAAGAAAATAAAAACAAGTCAGAATTCTTATATATTTATTTATTAATTTTATGTAATAATTTTATGACAAAAATTTAAAATTTTTGATAATATAATTAAATATTTATTAAGAAAATGATAAACTTAAAATCCTGCCTGTCATAAAAATTCTATACTTGTGTAAATATGGTTTTTCTATGAATTAGATTTATAATTATCATCATTACAGTATAAAATACTTTTTCAAATAATTTAAAATTATATCATATTTAAATATTTTATTATTGTTTACCTCTGGTGATATATTAGATAAATGATGAAACAAAGCTGGTACTGATAAAATATGAAGAAGGAAAAGATTCATTATATTCTCTGAAAATTGCCATGCCACTAATGGTCTAAAAGTATACAAAATTTATAATTAATGTTTCATAATATACTATTGTTAATATAATGTAATAGGAATACTTCAATACCTAATTGCAAGATTTGTAATTGCTAATAGAGCTGCTCTCTTTAAACTAGGCTTTGACCGAACAATTCCTTTAATTAATATAATCTGTAGATTAGCATACATTCCTTTTGTAACTAAATAACTCATAATATTTGCACAAAGTTGATTCATTGCAATCTTTAAAGCATCTCCTAAAAACAATAATTTTAATAATTTAAATTAAAATATTTAAATTTGAGAATAAATACAAACTTATTCTCAAATTCTTGATAAAGATTAGCACATTTATTTATTTTCATTTATTATATGACTCCTAATGCTAAAGCAAATCACCATATTTTTGTGTATAACTCACAGATTATCTATATATAAAAGGAAGTGTGAATTATGCAATGGGGTGGGTTATAAGCTGATTTTAAATTGCAATTATGAACTCATACCTATGAGTCAATGGCTGAAATTTAGTCATAGTATATAGAGGCAGGAGAATAGGGTAGAGCAGGCTATGTGAAGGTTTTATTTTCATTCTAGCAATTTTCTTCAGGTCATTTTAGGAGATTATTGTAGGTTATACACTTGAAAATATGGTATATTAAAAATATTAGAAGATTTAATAATTTTAATTAAAATAATAATTTTTACCTATTTTTATTCATTTCTAAAATTATGCATAAATCTCTTTCATATAATGCAAACATACCTTGCCAATCTTTAAACACTTTCCATGTATTGGCATTTGTAAAAGTAACCAGCATATGGAGATACAACATTAATGGTTTTGTATCTTGGGGGCATTCAGGCTTTAAAAAAATAATAATAGTAAAAATTAGCTGTTTTAGCAATTCATACATTATTTCCACAAAATCAATAATAAAACATTTTTTAAAAAGCATTCAAATTAAAATATAAATAATACACAAAAAAATAAATTCAAAGTAATTTTATATCCAACTTGTATAACTTGATATATAGTTTTACTATTCATTTGATAGATGATTTTTATCATTAGTTAAAAACAATTAAACTAAATACATGAAATCCTCATTAATTTGAAATTCAAGAGACAAAATAATCATGTCTTCAAATTAGTGTGTTTTGAATTATCTGAGATTTGCATATTTCTGTACAATATACCAAATGCCATATAACTAATGTAATTCATTAAGCAAACAGAATACAGCTATGTATACAGAATACAGTGGAACCCCGGTTAACGAACGTCCTGGTTAACGACAAAATTGGTTAACGAACTTTTATTTTGCAAAAATTTTGTCTCGGATAATGAACAAAATTCAGATAACGAACGTAATGGTATTTTGTGTCAAATTTTAATTGGTGTTAGGCATGTGCAAGTTAAGCATTGCTTTTCCGAGTGTTTGTGCTATACTTCTTTTTTCAGTTTTGTGATTTATATATTTAATCAATATGGCATCAAAGAAAGAAAAAAGTCATAGTGGTAACAGAAAACGACAACGCAATATAAATGACAATGTGCTATCGCATTTGAGAAAAATTTTGATTAAAAGAGTAAGACAATCAACTTTAGATCATTTTCTTGTTCCTTACAGAAAGAGTTTGTTTCTTTGTTAGGTTATGGCAATGCAATACTTGGGCGATCTGACTAGGGGGAATACCTTCTGGGAGGTGTTTTTAAGGGAAACTGGCCTCTATTTAGGCGTTACAGACGTGGAGAAATCCCGGAAAACTCCATGTGGCCAGCCCATCTGAGCGAGGTGTGAACCCATGAATGAACTCCCCGTGTTCAAGGTGCGAACCCATGAACGAACTCCTCGTGTTCAAGGTACGAAGACCACTTAGCCACTGGTGGGTTTTTTTACTGAAAGAGACTTTGACTTGAAGAATCTTCTGATGAAGTGCTACCTGTTATTTTTTTTGGAGGGGATTCCCCTTCTAAGCATTAAGGTTCGTATATCTCCACTTTTCTGCAACCAACTACAACAAATGAAGGTATGTACAGTGCTATTTTACTAAACAAAGTTCACATGTTTGTTGCTGTAATGATAGATACTACATTTTCCTACATTTTCATCAAAGAAAATTACTGTATATTACAAATAAAATGACAAAAATTTCGGAGACTTGAACGGATTAATTGCATTTACATTAATTTCTATGGGAAAAATTGCTTCGGTTAATGAACAATTCAGTTAACAAACAGAGTCGCGGAACGGATTAAGTTCATTAACCGGGGTTCCACTGTACTACTTTCATTAATTAATAATTATTCATGATATAAATAAACTGCAGATAAACAGCACATGTTCAGAGAGAATCTTACAGGTTGCCAGATAGGTTTTATAAAAAGTAAAGCATTATCAAAATGTAGTCTGAATTATTTTTGAAGTAGCCTAATAAG
Source organism: Centruroides sculpturatus (assembly GCF_000671375.1). NCBI lineage: Eukaryota > Metazoa > Arthropoda > Arachnida > Scorpiones > Buthidae > Centruroides > Centruroides sculpturatus. The sequence goes on from NW_019384869.1 coordinate 492,033, forward strand.
TAGAAAATCACCCAAACCTAGCAGCATAGAGTCCTACAAATAATATCTCAATCTGCTACTTTCAGCCTAGTCTTGCTATGCCTTCTGCAAACTCAGTTATCGCCAAGTTCTTGAACCAGTCATTAACAACCTCTTTCAGTTCGTTGTCACTTCCACAGTGGTTCCAGCTAAAAAAATCCTTCAATTTTGGGAAAAGATGGTAATCACAAGGAATCTAGTCTGGGCTATAAGAAGGATGTTCAAAAACTTCCCACTTAAACTGCTGAAGCAAGTTCTTTGTTAACACAGCAGCATGCGGATGTGTGTTATCCTGAAGAAGCACAATGCCTCTGGACAACAATCCCCGCCATTTGTTTCAAACTGAAGCTTCATTCATCACATTACCATAAACATTACATTCTCTGTCTGTAAATTTCAATAGGGCAGACTTTTTTGCATTCAAAATGTGTATTACACTACAAACCTCACACTTGATGGGATCTTTAATTTTGTCACACATTTCAAAATCACACTGTAAACAGTAAACGATTGTTGTGACTCACTGTTAGCATCAGACTGATGCAACAGTGAGTCACATGGGAAGGTCCATGATGCGGCAGTGGGTGATGGGAGAACTGCATGGCTTGTCAGATCAAAACCTTCTTTTCTTTTAGAATGATCCTTGTACTATAGTTATGAACTAATGGGATTTCGAACTATCCGATTTTGAATTAACAAGGATTTCATGTAACACAATTTTTATAAAATCATAATTTCAAAGTACAATTTTAAAAATAATTCCTAATAATATAAACAATTCAAATCTGCATATAACATTTGTAGTATATTCAGTTAGTCTACTCTAGAACTATGCTGGACCAAGATCGAGGTATAGCTACAAAAATTGTTACTGTGATTGTGTTTTCATTTATGTATCTGTGTTTAAAAATTTTCTATTCAATATGTTTAGTATGGTGCTTCGGTAGTTTGATGTATGTATTGGTAAAGCCTAATGTTTCTAGACTTTTGTGTAGTGTATGTGTTATGATGCCTATGCAAGAAAGGACTACAGGCATAATATATATCTAATCAATTCTTCCACAGACACTTTGTTTTGTGAGTGAGTTCTGAGTATTTAGTAATTTTTTCAGGGTATGTATTTTGCATGTTGTGAATGTTTGGTACAACTGCCTGTAATATCTATGTGAAATGTTTTATTTGTCAATGAATGTGATGTCTATATTGTTTTGTCTGTATTTATGGTTTGTCATATTATATTTTGTCTGTGTTGTTTTCTATGACTGTCATAAGGTGTGCATTTATAACTATTGCATATCCAACAACCATAAATAAATGGTTGCTGGGTATGTAATAGTTTGTGTTTGAGTGAAGCTTTTGATATTTTACTATTGTTGTTGTTGTTATTATTATTATTAGATTTTACAAATTTTAGAAGAAATTGGTTATTACAATATTATTACCATAAGTCTACCTACAGGTTAAAAAAATGAGCTAAATCTGAACAATAAAAACTATTTTTTAACCTAATACAAAACATTAATTAGAATAATTAGTTTAATATCAGATAAATAGAATGCAAGAATCCTGTGCTGTTCATTTCAATACCAATTTTGATATCCATACTAGAATTAATATCAAATGAAAAGTCAAAGTTCAAAAAACACATGATACTGATAAATGTAACAACTGTCAGAAACAATTTTAAAAAAATCAACATTAATTTCTCAATGAGAAAAAATTTTTTTGACTTATTTTTGTCACACTTTTAAATCAGTTATGTATTACAATACTTAGCAACATAAGGAAACTTAAATGGATAGTTGTATGATCTATAAAAACATTAAAATCATATGAAATAAAATACAATAATCATTTTAATTAGTACTCAGTCAATGAGATTTCTGTTAACAAGCTATCTCTCATAAAGATATTCAGTCCTACTCATATTAACAAGCAGAAACTCTACTAAGTGATGATAGCTAGAAAGATTAGTCTGAGATTCAATCAGCTGTTTGAACAATGATTGCATGTGTAAATTTAAACTTGTTTAATTGAAGTTTCTTTGTGATAATTTTAGTGTCTTGTTTGTGTTTCATACAGTGTGAATAAGTTCAGCGATACAGTTAGTTCTCAGTTTAGTCTTCTTCCCACTATAGTAAACATCAATAAAGTTAGCAAATCCATCACTTCAGAGATTCTTGACATTATTATGACGTGTGATTCACTTCCAAAAAGCATTAAAATGTTTTAATTAATTTAAAAAGAATTCTATAACTGAGAATTAATTGTCTCATCTCATTTGAAATAAAATTCAACTAACAATTTTTCAGTTAGTAAGTGCTTGTTCTTGTAAAAGATTAACTCATTGTTAAATAAGGAGTTAGTCAAATATTATTTCAATCACCAGTACAGTATGTATTTCTATTAATAGGACTTATTAAACTGGTATTTAAGATTACTGCAAATCAGTCACACATGCTAAAATTTATTAGCATTTATCTGATAATAAATTAGTAACTTTATTATCAGGTAAATGTAAATAAAACAATTAACACTAATTTAGCTAATTTTTTTTACCTGTAGGTAGACTTATGGTAATAATATTGTAATAACCAATTTCTTCTAATAGTAAAATACAGATAAATGTAAATAAAACAATTTTAATCTGTGTGACTGATTTGCAATAATCTTAAATACCAGTTTAATAAGTCCTATTAATAGAAATACACACTGTACTGGTGATTGAAATAATATTTGAATAAATTAAGGACATTGAGGCATATTAATTTAATTTAAAGAGTTAGTCTCTTACTTAACAAGTATATCTTTGTTGTTCATATTAATATATAAACTCCATGACAGACCTAATTTATAGAACAAAATGTTATTGGACCAGATATTGGTAAATTTAAATATGAGAAATATGAAAATAATCAAAATGTTTCTTGGAATTTAAAGCAAAATGAACAAAATGTTTATAGAAAAAGTGTTTATGGACAAATTTCTGTGCATAGTTAATTTGTTTAACAATTGATTCATTTTTTGTAAAAAGATTTAAATATTTAAATACCTTTAGATGTTTCAGGTAAATACAACATTGCCATAACAATGCTTTAATTTGTTGAATCCATAGAACAGCTTCTTCTTTATTCAATGCTACTGATATGTAACTTTGCTATTGAAATAAAAAAAAGAAAATTTCATCATTATTTAAAATCCAATTTAATAAAGGTTTCAATAAAAATTTCAAAATTATTTTTTTAATTAAATAATGTTAATATAATTTTTATTCAAAAATTAATTTTTTTACAAAATTCACATTTTTATGCAGAAAGAGGAAAAAAAATTAGACAAATCCAGTTTCAATTCTTTTCCAGATATATAATAGAAATCAAATGTTTCTGTAGAATGGTATTTAATATTTTATCGTTTATACGTTAAGAATAATGAATTGTTGATACTAAAAGAAAACAAAAAATATTTAATTTTTTTATAAAACACATATTTTTTGATAATTAGATTCAAAGGAAAATAAGATTTAAATTAGAATTAATTTTAAAAAATCATATATACATAACAATCTCAGCATTCTTAATATGAAATACATAAAAATTTCAAATTTAGAATATTTCTTACTGTTGCTATAAAATTCTAAACAAATTCAAACATTGGTGAAGCCTATCACCTAAAATATGATATGAAGTCAAATTATAAAAGACAGATTAGGATGACTCAACTGCAAATATTAAATGTTTCCAAAATGCAAATATATGCTTCAATTATCATTTTTTCCATTTTATACAATGTAATTTTAAATTGTAAATCAAGTAAAAATTTATTTCTCAAATATGAATTTGTTACAGTCATTATTAAAAATCAAATATTTTTAAAGTTATAATATATTGTTATAGGATATTTCTGAGATAGCAAAAACAGTTATCTTAAATATTGTCACTACATAAATATTTCAACTTCGTTAACAGTTGTAATAATAAACGACACTTTTAGCCCACAACTATAAATTAGATAGAGTTAGATAACCTAATAAATAGGATTTAACAATTTGGAGGGCTTATGCAACTCTATTTAATTCATTAACAGTTGTTGAATTAAAATGGCTCATTTAACAAAATATTGGAATTGTTTTATCAAAATCTAATAACTATGATGTTTATGAATAATTCCAAGTTTTATTTTTCTATATGATTATTATATTATTCATATTCACTACTATATCCAAATCAGTTTTACATACATAAAGTGTTGTTTTATAATTATTGTTGCTCAGACATGAAAATACTGAACATTTAAAAATGAAAACTTATTCAGAGTTTTGTTGATTCTTCGGTACAAATTTTTTATCTTATGTAATATATTATTATTCATTCTCATTCTGACATTCCATAAACATCCAATGATGTTCATCACTTTTGTTTCCTACATTGCTGCTAACTATGTAGTGATACTAAAGCCACCATAAAAAATGTGTTGCCATCTGACATCAACTGTGATTCAGATAATCTAGCCTATCATTTTTATGCATAATAGACCTCCTCTGCACATTGTTACATCTGTAATGGAACTACTTTGAGCCCATTTCAAAAATGATAAGATTAGTGTCAGTTATTTTTCTTTAGCAAAGTCATCCCAGTCTCCAGATCTGGATCTATGTAACTTCTGGCTTTGAAATTTCTTAAAAGCCAATGTCTACCATAGTGACATTCATAACTCAACTAAGGTAGTGAAATGGCATGTTACCTTGACCTAAAAATCAAGGTAACATGCCATTTCACTATCATAGCTCTTGTCACTCTTACATTAATAGTTTCCATGTCATTTTCTGCTTTAATATATAAGAAGAAGATACACCACATTGAAGAGGTCCCTTCTTAATGCATATTAAATTTTTACTTTTTATTACCACCAGCAATGGTTATTATGTGTTGGAATTATTTCATTTTACTCCATAAATACTTCCACATCATCTCATTAGTCCATATCATCACTATCAAGTTTTATAGTTGCTGTTACAGTAGGCTAATAGATATCTTGCTACAGCAGTTAGATTAGATAAACTTTAATTATGGTCACTCCATATATATCATTAACACCTGTGAACAAACAATTACCTGATTTTCTGTGATATTCTTGTATTATAAAAAAAACGTCTGATAACTATTAATTACCACTCTCATCATTCTGTAGGCCACTGTCTCTCAAGTTTGAAAATCTAATTTTAGTGCTCATAATTAATTTAAAAAATTTTTTTTAAACTACAGTAAAATGCCCTCTACATAACTTTTTGATAACTTTAAATTTAAATAAATATGTTGAAAATGTTTTTATTTATAAATTCACATAAATAATGTTTATTAATAGGTATTTTTAAAGAAAATATAATATTCATATTTCAAAATTTATATTCTAAAAATTGAATCTATTTGGTTACTTAATTTCAATTTTTATTTTAATCAAATTTAATTACAATTAAACCCATAAATAATTTTACATTATTGTATTTATTCTATTACTTTTAAAATGCAACATTTAATTATATATTAAATGCTATCATGTTAGCATGGAACCAATAAACTATGTAACATGTAAAATCATAAAGCAAAATGGCACATCAAATAATTCACTAATGATTAAGGAATTAATAAAGATTGAGATATCATTCTAAAGGTTCAACAGTGACAAATTTGTTGATATAATTTAAATGGTTCAGTCAAAATATCTGAACATTATGTGTTTATTACAGACAAATTAATTCATGTATCTTTAACATTGGATAAAATTTAAAGAGGACTAACATTTTTGATCCAGTTAAAAAGCCATCTTTAAATGTGAACAGTTGAAATTAGAATGATGTTTTATCAAAATAGTTTTTCAAAATATATTAAATTAACTGAAAAAAAAAAATGCATCTAGATACTGGTTCATTTATCCAAATCATGTCTAGTTTAATGGTCATTTTACATGGCAATTACAACTGCTTAAAATAAGTTAACTGTATACATTACATTCAGTCTTTCAGATATCTTCTTTAACCTAATTTCTCATTTATAATTCAAATGTCTAGTTCAGATATGTAAGGAGATCATTTCATTTCATTAATCAAAATTCATGATCATAATACAACAAGAAGAAAAAACCATAAAAACATAAACCAAACCAATGTTCATAACAACAAACAGAAATGAAAAAATTCAAAACAAAATGAGCAAAGAAATGACCATGAATTATTTACAGCAAGGGTTACAGGAGTTAGCAATGCAGCACCTGAGAAGCATTTTAGATGCACCTTCTAGAGCCATGCACCTTCTAGAGCCATAGTCATGCAAGCACAAATGTATATACAGTGACCTCTCAGTTATATAACTCTATAGGGACCAATAATAAAAGTTGTTTAAGAGAGAGACTGACCAACTTGAATGAAAAGTGTTAAAAATATAACTGTAAACTCCTTTCAGTATTGATTACCACAGTTAAAAGCATTATTTCTTTTAAATTCAAAATACAAAGTTAAATCTGGCAACGTTGCTACTTATGTCACCTAGAAATTAATGTGCATATCCAAGTTTTACTACAAAAGTGGATCTGTGGGGCCAAAGTACAGTACTGTATTTTTCTTTATGTTAAAATCTTCATAGAGCAGAAACTGGAAGTATGTTGATTTTGGAAATTTTGTTGGCCATCCATAGTTAGATAGAATACATGTCAGGAAAGGTCAATTTGTCAAAATTTGAAAAATATGCATGTAAATAATTGCGACCTGACACAAAATTCATACCAAAGTTATTAGTCAATACATACCTGGAAACAGCTTTAGAGGATGCAACAATAGTCTGGAAATACATGACAATGGTTGCTAAAGGGTTATGACATTACCACTTGTTTTATCTAAACATATAGCCAGCAGCCATTCTGTTTCTAAAAACAGTTATTATGACCAGTATGATAATCCTCTCTGCTTTCTTATCTTCCTGGGCACCTGTCTGACCTATGCCAAAGCGACCCCATTCAGTTCTTGTGATTGACAATCATGACGGTAAAGTGAGGAAAAAATACATTAGTCTGAAACATTTGTAGGGGTATAGAACTGAGAGTGTCATTTAACTGAGAGTCATTCAAATGAGATTTTAGACGTTGTCTCCCATAGGCTTCAGCCAAGACCAGTGAAAATCGTCTCATAACTGAGAGGTGCTTAAATGAGAAATGTATAAGTGAAAGGTCACTAAACTTGTAATTTTATTTAATTTGATTCTGTATTATTTTATGTATTTACTTTTCATTTTCATTTTTTAGTTATTACATGCATGTATAATCTTTATTTTGTATAAATATACATATTTCAAACATAAATATTTATTATAACATTGTGATTTTTTTTCAAAAATTAAACTATGGGCCCTCACTGGTTTTTAAAATTTTTATTGCGCCCTTAGTTAGTAACAAAAAGGTTGCCAATCTCTGATTCAGTTATGGATTGAACAGTTGATATTTCAATTATTTGAATTTTCATTTTCTTCCCTTTCCAACTTCAGTATTATGCATATTCAACATAAATGTATTATTAAAAAATTAATAGATTAATCAGATTTGTATTTGTCCAAATCCAAGCCTTCAAACTGCTAAAATAATTTTCATTCATCATACATTCACTGCAATTTTTTCCAGTCATCCATGTAAGTTTCACATGTTTTTCAACAGAGATGACTCTATGTTAACATTATTAAAGCCCTAGATATAAAAATAACAACAGCATTGCTGAAAATTGCTATTTATGATTTATCAAGAGAGTGTCACATGATAATAAGATGCTATTTTCTGATAAAATAATAGTCAAAGGATAATTATTGTTGCTTGTTTGTAGATCAACAATATTTTATGCGTTATTTAAGTATACCACCTAAGCATGTATCTTAATTGTTATTATTATAGTAAATAGTTTTATTTTAATACAATTTTGAAANATTTTCATTTTCTTCCCTTTCCAACTTCAGTATTATGCATATTCAACATAAATGTATTATTAAAAAATTAATAGATTAATCAGATTTGTATTTGTCCAAATCCAAGCCTTCAAACTGCTAAAATAATTTTCATTCATCATACATTCACTGCAATTTTTTCCAGTCATCCATGTAAGTTTCACATGTTTTTCAACAGAGATGACTCTATGTTAACATTATTAAAGCCCTAGATATAAAAATAACAACAGCATTGCTGAAAATTGCTATTTATGATTTATCAAGAGAGTGTCACATGATAATAAGATGCTATTTTCTGATAAAATAATAGTCAAAGGATAATTATTGTTGCTTGTTTGTAGATCAACAATATTTTATGCGTTATTTAAGTATACCACCTAAGCATGTATCTTAATTGTTATTATTATAGTAAATAGTTTTATTTTAATACAATTTTGAAATCTGAAAACAGATTAAGTATTTTTAATTTAAAATATAAATTATATAAAAATTACCTGCAAAGAATTATTATCCATTTGAATCTATTTGGTTACTTAATTTCAATTTTTATTTTNAAACATATGTAGGGGTATAGAACTGAGAGTGTCATTTAACTGAGAGTCATTCAAATGAGATTTTAGACGTTGTCTCCCATAGGCTTCAGCCAAGACCAGTGAAAATCGTCTCATAACTGAGAGGTGCTTAAATGAGAAATGTATAAGTGAAAGGTCACTAAACTTGTAATTTTATTTAATTTGATTCTGTATTATTTTATGTATTTACTTTTCATTTTCATTTTTTAGTTATTACATGCATGTATAATCTTTATTTTGTATAAATATACATATTTCAAACATAAATATTTATTATAACATTGTGATTTTTTTTCAAAAATTAAACTATGGGCCCTCACTGGTTTTTAAAATTTTTATTGCGCCCTTAGTTAGTAACAAAAAGGTTGCCAATCTCTGATTCAGTTATGGATTGAACAGTTGATATTTCAATTATTTGAATTTTCATTTTCTTCCCTTTCCAACTTCAGTATTATGCATATTCAACATAAATGTATTATTAAAAAATTAATAGATTAATCAGATTTGTATTTGTCCAAATCCAAGCCTTCAAACTGCTAAAATAATTTTCATTCATCATACATTCACTGCAATTTTTTCCAGTCATCCATGTAAGTTTCACATGTTTTTCAACAGAGATGACTCTATGTTAACATTATTAAAGCCCTAGATATAAAAATAACAACAGCATTGCTGAAAATTGCTATTTATGATTTATCAAGAGAGTGTCACATGATAATAAGATGCTATTTTCTGATAAAATAATAGTCAAAGGATAATTATTGTTGCTTGTTTGTAGATCAACAATATTTTATGCGTTATTTAAGTATACCACCTAAGCATGTATCTTAATTGTTATTATTATAGTAAATAGTTTTATTTTAATACAATTTTGAAATCTGAAAACAGATTAAGTATTTTTAATTTAAAATATAAATTATATAAAAATTACCTGCAAAGAATTATTATCCATACTAGTGATAACATATCTACAAACAGTTTCAAATCGCTGAAATAAATATTTAAGAAATTAATTAAATAAAATGTAATATACATTTTATGAGAGTTTTATTATAAAAAATCCTTACTTGTTTATCCTCTTCCTCTTCAAGTATAAAAAGAAATTTTCTAATAACTTTAAACATTTCATATGCTATATGTAAACAAAATTTGAAAATTACATATTCATTGTATATAAATCCATAGCTGAAATTATTTTAAAAAGTTTACAGCAAAAGAAAAAGAAACCATTAAAACTTGATATTTTAATTATTATTATATAATTAAAAATACACAGTTGAAGTCAAAAAAAAAATTTTTTTTGCTTTATTAAAACTTCTTAAGTCATTAACTTCTTAAAATAACAGTTTAAAATACATAAAAAAAAAACAGAAAATATAGAAAATTAAATATTTTTTGTGTTTATTTTAGATTATAAATAAGTTTAATAATAAAATTAAAATTTATCACATTAAAAAAATATATTAACTGATAATAATGCATATACTGTTAAATGAAACTAACAATTCCATTTAACAGTATGTGCATTATTACCAGTTAATATTTACAATAAGATTTGAAATGTTAAACTGGAAGAATTCATTGATTAATAATAATAATTAAAAAAAAATTCTTACCAGACAAAGATGTCTTTCCATCATTTTCTCTTACTTCAGTAAATATTTCATCAAATTCTTTACGAATTTTACTTTTTAATTTCAATCTTGTTAGATAGCGTCGAACATGTGACTAGAGAACCATTTTAAAAAAATCTTTTAACAGCTTTGTCAATTTATATGTAATTTAATAAATTATCATATTTTTAAATATAAAAACAATTAAACTTATAAAAGTTATCAATAATTCAACAATTTTAGTACAAAAATTGGATAAGCTTTTTGAAATATGCTTCATTAATCCCCATTAAGTTATATTTAATGATGAAAATTTATTCTGACCATTACAAATATTTTAATTATCATTATTAATACTCAATGATATTTATATGGTGTGTTTGTTTTAAAAATATCATAAAAATAATTTGAAATAAGGAACCCCAGTGAAACTTAATAATTTCAGTAAAATTTTTAATCTCAAATTGTTGATTGGTAGTAATATAATCATATCATGGACATTAAAATTTAGTTAAATAAATTTCTCTTATATAATTCTGTTTTTATTACAATCATTTTCCGACATCAATAAATCATTCAAGTTTGTATTTTGTGTTTATAATTTATCACAATTTATGATCTTATATGTTATTTAAAGACATTAAATACAAATAATGTTTTATTTTGTTTATAGTATCATTCTTATAAGACAAATGTCTTATTTATGAAGGTATCAAATTATATAAAAATAGATATGTGAATATTACAATAATAAATTTTAAAATTATTTACAGTGTATAAAATATTTATCTCAAATTTAAAAGCAAAATTAATTACAGTTCACCCCCCTATAACACGAGTTCATATAATGCGGATTCATATATCACGGCAAAAAAATTGTGACCATATTCATATAAAGACGCTAAAAGAGACTCATAAAATGCAGTAAAACATCATCGCCAACTCGTGTCATGACAGGATTGGTCGAATTTGGACCAATAGTGGACGAGCAGCCAAACTACTTACACGCTACAGAGAGTTTAGGCAGGTAAGTTGAGTTTACTATCGTCTGTACAGTATATAAATTAGGTACTGTAAGTCTAATACAGCACTATAATTTTATACATTTCTTGTGAAAAAAACATTTCTTATTCAACGGTCATAAAAATTATTTCTATTAACGATGTCTTCAAAGTTCAACGAATTTTTCGCAGAAAAATAACTTATGAGAAAACGCGGCTGCCGTTTGGTGCGTTTCTCCGCGACGAAAACAAGCTTAAGCAATGGCATAGTCAAACAGTGAACACTCTGTAAGTAATCCTACAATTTTTTGCTTATAGCATAGTTTATACAGATTGCCAAAAAATTATGTTTTTTTGGAAATGTTGAGTGAAATTAGTCTAGAATCGATTAATTTTATGAAAGAAAACCTTTCGAACAGCTGTAGTCCATAAACTGCAGATGTGCCAGGTTGTGACTGGCTTGTGTATTTGAGGATTCCTACAATGCAAAATTCTTATAAAGCAGAATGTATCTACTGCATTATAGGGGGGTCAACTGTATACAAAAAAATATTTTATGTAAGACTTAGAAAAAGATAGAAAAATCATGGATAAACAATTTTAACTGTTTAAAATATATTGAACAGGATGTTTTAAATTTAATTATTCAATAATTGATTAAATTTAAAATATAAATTAGTCAATCAGAGATATATAATATGAGCAACTGTATTTTGTAGGAAGCAGTTTATTTATTTCATAAAATAATCTAGAAATTGTTTATGATTAACTGAAGATTATTTACTGCAGTAATAGTAATAATTCCACATAACAATACAATTTGTACAGAGAACCAATTTACAGAGTTCTTATTCAAATTTTTGTTTTAAATTCCATGACTTTTCCTGATCAACTTTGTACAAATTCCTTGACCATCATGTCTCTTACAGTATGGAACAATAACAAAATTAAACAGCATTTGACTTACTATATACATATGCTATTGCTTCTCCAACTTTTTAATTAGTTATTTTTTATAATTAACAGTTATATAGTTTTTATAATTGCCGAATTATTAAAACTAAAAATAAAATGTTTTATTAAATTAAAATAATTTATTCTGTTATTAATCCATAACCATAAATCTACATGTCTTTGAAAAGAAGAAAAAAGCAATTATTTATTTATTATTCATTAACAAATCCTGTATAATCCATATGCAAAACTATATATTTATTAAATTTATCCCGTAATATATTTTCTGAACTTTATAAAGTATTAATAGACTGAAAAAAATTTCAATCAAAATTATTAAAATGAAAAATGGTAAATAATACCATTTAAATTATAATTATACAGTCGACCCCCCTATAAGATATAGATACGTTCCAATTTATTAGGAATCCGATTTCTTACAAGTCGTTCCAATCACAGCCCGACACGTGTCAAGTTTACGGACTACGGCTGATTGAAAGGTTTTCTTCCATAAAATTAATCGATTCTACACTAATCCGACTCAACATTTCCAAAATACGTATATTTTTTCGTAGTTTTATAGGAATCGTAATTATAGGGGGGTCGACTATATATCATTTTTTGAACTTCGTAAATTTCTGGGGAAATTTTGTGTATGCTTGAGAGAAATTTTGGGTTTTGAAAATATTCTGCACCTCCTGTCATAAGTTGTATTGCATCACATTACTTCTTGCTGTCTGCAGATGGCTACACTTAGTCAAGCATATTGTCAGCGAAAAAAAAAATCAACAAGGCAGCCAAGGAGGCAAATTTCCTGACTTTTTCCAAACACTAATGAAAATCCCTAACATTCCAGGTACACAGAAACCCTGAATTTACCATCCTTGACTTTTTAAATTAGCACTATGCATTATTCATATTTAAATTTTAAAATTAAAATCAACATAAAAACTAACATGAATTAATTTTAAAACAATAAAGATTTCAAAGCTATTTTATAAATACCATATTTCCTCAATTAACTGCGAGGATTCAAATAAACCCCAAGGAATAAAGATAATGTTAAAAATAAAAAGTAGGGAAACATGTTGAAATACTGCAAAGTACAAGATAATGTAGTTAGAGTGACGGGTAAAAAATTTAACTTTTGTTTGACAATTGAAATTTAACTTTTGTTTGACAATTGAAATTTAACTTAAATTCAAATTGTCCAGAGTCAGATAGCACTTTCTATTTCAAGGTTCACGGAAACATTTTTAAAAATAAAATTATAAATATTGTCAAATATTGAGTGTGAGAAAGTCACAATCGAGTAACCATAGCCTCAAAATAATCTCTAGGGGATACAAACACTTTAAAAATAAATCCTCAAATGTTTAATCAAGCAAATATGGTACTTATGACTAGAATTTACCATCAAAGAAACACAGACTTCATTTTGGCAGAAATATTGTCTGATACAGGCATATTCATGAATTTTGGCTAATATTTATTGTATTATTTTATTATTATTAAAAAAATACAATAATAAAACATCACTTCTACTGAATTCAAAGAGGTTTTGAAATCAGTTTGGCATCTGATGTTTAAAAACCAGTTATTATCAAACTGATTAACCAATTTTGAGAATTTGTGGTTTTTGCCAGCACTAATTTTAACTTATCATACCTGTATACATATAGCAGATTGTTCTCTTTTCTTTTCTTGTGCTCTTTCTAGACGAGCAGCTTTTGCTTGTTCTAAAAACTGATCCTTAGAACTCAAATTTGTATGACAGAACATGACAAATCACACCATTAGTATATTTCTGTAATATATAAAAAAAAAGATAATTTATTAAAAAACAAACTACTTACACGCTACAGAGAGTTTAGGCAGGTAAGTTGAGTTTACTATCGTCTGTACAGTATATAAATTAGGTACTGTAAGTCTAATACAGTACTGTAATTTCATACATTTCTTGTGAAAAAACATTTCTTATTCAACAGTCATAAAAATTATTTCTATTAACGATGTCTCCAAAGTTCAACAAATTTTTTGCAGAAAAATAAATTATCAGAAAACGCNCTCTTTCTAGACGAGCAGCTTTTGCTTGTTCTAAAAACTGATCCTTAGAACTCAAATTTGTATGACAGAACATGACAAATCACACCATTAGTATATTTCTGTAATATATAAAAAAAAAAGGTAATTTATTAAAAAAAGTCATTATTCTATAAATGTAATTACAGATGATTACTGATAGCAATCTGATACAGATAATTTATAATAGTGTATTGGAATCAGTTTGTTTTACATAATGATATTCCAAACTCTGTTTTTTTTTAGTCAGTATAAAAAAGAAAAAAAGAAACATTTGATCATTGGTTTGTAAAACATACCAATACCAATATAGCAGGAACATTCCAATAGACTAATATATTGGTATCAAATTGATATCATTCAGTATCAGTTACATCTGTAAATATTGGTAACTAAATTAATTATCTCTATAATATTTGGAAATTAATATAGAAGTTAATTAATATAGAATATTTGGAAATTAATTATATCTACCGTATTTTTCGCCGTATACAAGCTTAAGCAATGGCATGGTCAAACAGTGAACACTCTGTAAGTAATCCTACAATTTTTTGCTTATAGCATAGTTTATACAGATTGCCAAAAAATTATGTGNTTGCCTATCAAAAATTGCTAGATCTAACTAGGAAGAAACATCACTGATAAGAAGCCACAATCCAAAATATGGTTACAAGAAATGTTAATCAATGTGCATTTAAATATAAAATATAGTTTTTGTTAGAATATCAGAAGTGTCAAGTATTTACCTGAAAATGTTTAACTTTTTTTTACATTTCAAATGACATTTTAATTTAACCGTTTTTCATATAAGGATTGTTCATAGATTAAAAAATTTTAAATAAAAATAATACACAATTTTTTCTCTCTCTTTTTTATTTATTTATTTATTTAATGTAATGTTACACATCCATATATTTTGGAACAATAATGATAATTATAACAGTCTTGTTCTCAACTTACTAGAGTGAGTAAATAAACTATCACATATAAAACCTTTTTAACCAGTAACTGAACTTTAACGTAATTTCTGAACATTTTTGACCTTCATCAAAGCCTGCCTCAGGTGTTTAACAAACTGACTTTCAGAAGTTGGAACATTAGAATAATGATGCTAGACTTTAAACTTTGAATACATCAAATTCATGCGATTGATTGACTTTGTTTGAATTTCTCGTACAGGTGCTTCCACGCATCATGCAGTCTTAAAGTTAATACTTTAATACTCTTTAAAGTTTATAAAACCAACTTGAAAGGCAACTGTATTAACTTTAAAGACTGCTAGACGGTGGTGCATGCATGGAAGTACCTGTACGAGAAATTCAAACAAAGTCAATCAACCGCATGAATTTGATATATTCAAAGTTTAAAGTCGAGCATCATCATTCTAATGTTCCAACTTCTGGAAGTCAGTTTTGTTAAACACCTGAGGCAGAGCCAAAAACGTTTGGAAGTTACATTAAAGTTCAATTACTGGTTAAAAAGGTTTTATGTGTAATAGTTTATTCAATAATGATAAAAATAAATGACTTTAACTAACTTTTAAAAGGTTATTCTGCATAAAGCAAACATCTTGTAATCTTTAAATGCAATAAATTCATTATATCAACGCGATTATAATATTANGTAAATATAATATGAATAAAAATTTTCAACTGTTTGTAGTAATGATAAAAATAAATATGTGAATGATTAAATATTCATAAAAAATAAACAGAGTTTAAATTACTAATAAATCTCTTAATAAAAAAATTCAATGTTAGAAAATACTTTTAAATTAAATTATTTTTCATGAATATTAACATATATTGGAAATATGATGTTTCATTCAATTGAAAATTTATAAATTCATCATATGTTTTAATTAATACAGATTTTCTATAATTTAACACAAAATTCACTTGTGTTTTTTGACTTAGTCACATTTTAATTAGAAACAAACTAATCTAATCTACTCAACAATGTTTTAATGGTATAAAACAATTAATAAATTAAAACAAAATAAAGCTAATGCTTTTGAGCTTGCACACATCTTCAGACAAATATATTCTTTATTCTGTTCATTGCCCTTTAAATTTTTAAGAATCTAGAAATGCATGCAATAAATTTCATGAAAACCACAACCTTTTGCATCATATGTCACATTAATTGTGTCATCTATTCTTTATGGATATTTAAGCCAATGCACAGAATGATTGGGTCAGAACATTGAAGACAAATGTATTTGTACAGGTACATTCTTATGTGATTTCAACACGGGGAGAACTGTAGAAAACCCCTTGGAAGAAGAGTGTCTTTACTGTGCTGTACAAGGAAAGCTATTTTACTAGACAAATTGCACAGAGAATTGGATTTAATCAATTCTTAGTGTTATGACTATTAAAAAATAGAAAGAAACTAGGAGTACTGAAGGAACAAAAGGCAGAGACAGAAAAAGGCTCTCTATATTGTACACCATCCCAGAATTGAGCTTTTAAGAGATTTTCACTCAGAAACAAAGTTGCCACATTCATTGACCTAAAGTGGTCTAGGGAAATTACTTGAACAAAAAGTAACAACTCACAGTATTATGAGTCACCTTTGAGGTATGGGCATGATAGTATGCCATCATACAAAGAAGTCATTGTTGACAAAAAAGATAAAATCTTTGTCAACAATGCATCTCAAGTGGACAAAAGAATATAAAGAACAACTGAAAAAGGTGATATTTTCTGATGATCTAAAGTTTAATCTCCAGGCTCCAATAGTGTCTACTATATAAATCATCAAGTTTTGGAAACCTATCATGCTGGTCACATAATAGAAAGTGTGGAGCATCTACCTGGACAAATACTATTGGGAGCATTTCCCACACAGACAGATGCCAGCTGCACATCATAGATTGTACAGCGAATGAAGCAGAATATGTAATGATTATTGATTGTCCTCTGCAACATATTATCAGAGACAAGTTTGGTGATGCACACAATGTTCTTTTTCAATGAAGCACTTTGTCATCAAGCCAAAGTGGTTTAGTAAGAACATATAATTACATGACAAACAACGAATTTATATTTAAAGAATTCCCAGTAGTGGTCAATTTAGGGAGACTTGAATAAATTATTTTAGGATGGGTGGGCAAATGGCCAAGGAGATTTTACAGTGGGCTAGCATCCATCCTTGCACCACTCTAGCACCAATTATATATAATGAATCTTACCTCTGTCTGGAAACAGCCCTAAGTTTATCTAGCAATTTTTGCCTATCAAAAATTGCTAGATCTAACTAGGAAGAAACATCACTGATAAGAAGCCACAATCCAAAATATGGTTACAAGAAATGTTAATCAATGTTTAAATACAACCATCATCTGGATGAAACATTCAAAACTTAATCAAGTCTATGCCAAACAGATATGCAGCTGTTATCAAGGCAAGAAGGAAGTCCAATGATATACTAGGAAGGTATTTCTTAGTTTTACTCATTGCAAAATCATCAAATTAGGTTAGTTGATTCCATTTTTTAACAATTATAGTCACATTTGGAACCACTGGAGTCAATCAGTATAAATACAGGGGAGAGGACCTATGATAATGACTAAGAAAAATTTCTCATCAAGTTTTGAATGAATATACAAAATAAAGTGCAGTCAAAGCTCAGTTTTCAAACTTAATTCGTTCCTAAAAGTTGTTTGAAAACTGGTTTGTTTTCAAAGCAAAATAAATTTTCCCATAAGAAATAATATAATATGAATTAATCTGTTCCTATCCCCTAAAACAAAGTCTTTTCTTACCTTTTTAGTTAAGTTTCATGCATAAAAATGCCACAAATGCAATATATTATAATGCATTATATTATATAATATTATCTATATTTATGTCTACATCCATTATATATATTTATATATTAAAAATATATTAAAGGCAAAATGTTCCATCACCACCAAGCAAAACTGAAACCACTTTACAAAAATTGCTATAAATAGAAAATCAACTCTGCCTGGATGAAATATAACCAAATCAATCAAGACAGACAACAACAACAAGTACTTTATCCACACTTTCTGAAATATTATGTTTTGATTGCTTTGATTTAAATTTTAATTAATTAATTAATTTTAACTTTATTTTTAATTTTAGTTTCAGTTTCAATGTAGAAATCAAAGTTTTAATTATTATTTTATTACTTTTAGTTTTATTTTAACTGGCTACCTAGTAATAATAAATATTAAATAAAATATTAGTACATTTTTGAATAATTAAATAATTAATAAATTATTTAATTTGAGTTAAACAGCATTGTACACAAATTCGTAAATATCATTTATATTAAATGAATCTCAATTATCATGGTTTTTATAAATTAATTTGATCTAAACTCAATTGTGATGTGTACTGAGAAACAGTAGTAGTCAGGTAGCATGCATGCTACAGATATTTGGCCCCCATTAAATGTTGATCGTGTGTAAATTCAAAACCTAACTAAACATGAGAGCCTACTGATATGTTTTATGACTGTTTCATACAGTTGACAAGAGTAAAAAAATCCATAAAAATATTGATATACAGTGATACCTCAGTTTTTGTTGATAATCCATCTGAAAACAATTGGTAAAATCTGAAACTGATGAAAACCGAAGCAATTATTTCCATATGAATCAATGTAAATCCAATTAATTTGTTCTAGACACTCCAAAATACATACCAAAAACACATTTTATAAAGAATAAACATAGTGTTTAATACTAAAAATCTTTTCACATATGATGGCCTCCAAAACAAAATTACCATCTAACTGTTTTTGATTGATCCAAATTAATAATAACTGTTTGATATTTTCAATTGTTTGTGATCTCTGTTTCATTCCACATTTATGCCTTTCGCTATGTTAGCCTCCTTTATTGCTTCCTTTTTTGCCACAATAAATTTATCAAGGATGGCGACTTCCCATACATGCAGCCGATTTCAGCAATCTTACTGCAGCTCATGTATTTTTCAATAATTTCCTTCAACTAGATCATGTTCTTGTCCTTCTTTTTTAAAGGGCTGCTGACTCTGGAAACTTTCTTTGATCCCATGATGGAGCTGAAAGGAATGGAATTGTTTGTCTAGACATGTGAGGTAATGCTCACACAACAAGAAATAACCTCCCACTGAGCAGGAAAATGCGTGGGTGGCCCTTTGTTTATGCAAAATTAGCAGCAAGGTCACGTGGGAACGCTGACAAAATCCGAGGCAACCAACAAAAACCGAGACAAATTTTTTGCAAAAAAATCGATAATAACTGAAGTCAACAAAAACCAAGGTATTACTGTATATTTATTTTAATTTTATTCAAATCAAGCCATCCTGTAGCTAATGAGCACCTTCGTTCAAGTTATATTTTAGTGCTGCCATAAAATAAATTTATAATTTAAAATGAAATTAATTTAAAGAAATTTTTCTTATTTAGTATATAAATACAATATAAGGTCTACATGTATGTGTGTATAAAAATTAATTTAAATAT
Organism: Centruroides sculpturatus; assembly: GCF_000671375.1. NCBI lineage: Eukaryota > Metazoa > Arthropoda > Arachnida > Scorpiones > Buthidae > Centruroides > Centruroides sculpturatus. The sequence goes on from NW_019384869.1 coordinate 511,733, forward strand.
GAATATTTAATTCTATGAATGTATGTCTCTTTAATCCGAATGACTATTAAGTTTGGTAGACTATCATTACAGCTTTTAGGTTAGACACTTCTTTTATTTTGTTGTTTTCTCACTATTGTGAGAAAACCTGAAAGAAGTGTCTATCCACTACTCTAAATTATAAATATCATTTCATAATTTCCTGTTTTAATACATAATATTTATTAAAAATATTTTTCAGAAACATCAAATTTCAACATTAGAGAGTCCAATAGAAAATAATAGAAAATAGAACAAGTATTTTTATAAACTAGATCAAAAACTTATGAATTAGCACATTACCTATACATTATGAACTTAATTGAGTAGCAGTAATGTTTATATTGTAAACATTACTTCAGAAAATGAATAACTTAATTCCTTCCATTTTTTTAATCAATATTTTACTTAATGCTTCTTCAATCCTTTTTCATTTTTAGTTACGTCTGCCAAATGATGAATGGCATATGGCATATGTGTTGGAACAGGAAGCAACCATCATTGGTTAGTTGAAGTCAGCAATAGGTAGCATAAATGAAAGATGCTATTAAATGTGACGTCCAAATACCAAACATGTTCCGAAACTGTAGAGGGCATTCAGCAGAAAATTATTCAACTGCTCTGGAAATGTTGAGTTTGCTGAATGCAGCCAATTACTCCAGCATTTGAAAGACAATTACCACTGAATTTCTAATGAAAATTATTGTAACAAACTTTAACAGCTTGTTATGTTTTACAGTTTACATCATATCGAGTTTGTAACTTGTTTCAATTTACAGTTTACATTAAAATTATCATAATTCTCTTTAATGTAACAGGAAAATCTGATCACTTTGCTAAATGCTTGAGTTGTTTTTATCTGCCACAAAAGTAAATTTCTCAATAAATTGGTCAACAATAATATAAATTTATATTGTATTGATTTATATTACCTAATTACATCTTTTATAATAAAAAAAGTAATTGTAATGAGAAAATTTTTAATAGTAAGTTTTGTTTCAAGCAGAATTCATCATCTGGTCCTTTGGACAATAACCATTAACTTCAAAGTACATATATTCTGAAAATATATCACTAGAATAAAAAAAATCACTGAAGAAATAGAATATTTTATTAATGTTTGGTTAATAAACATCAAACTAAAACAAGTGCTCACTCTATAAACTGCAAGTAAATTGAGTATGCTAAGAGTGAAATTCACATTAAAAATAAACACAAGATGGCACTCTCCAGTTTCTAAATGTTCAGTATTCTCAGATCATAAAAGTAAATATAGCCCTTGTGAGGCTGTGTAATGAAAATAATGCCAATGCTGCAAGTGCACTTCGAGTTACACTACTTTAAAAATTGCACCAAGGTTTTTTGCCACTTGCATCATCATAAGTCCCTTAGTGGAGTTTTAGAACTGAACTACTTCTCCATGGAAATCTCTCCTGCATGTCCAGAAATGCCAGCATACAAAATTTGGTTGCATTTAGATTATTACACATCCCTCCAAACAGCATTGAATTGAAATACTTTAATTGAGGTCATCCTGTACAATATATGAATAGAATAAATAAAATTAAAACTTTACAAAAGCAGCATCCAGACTTGTATACTTGACTGTATTGTTATAGTCATGACATAGCCTTCAACCTGACCAGCATTTTTTTTATTCTTTATGCATTTAAAATCAATAATACTTTTTAATATAGTTATCAATAAAGAGAATAAAGTTTAAAAAGTATAAATATTATACTATTTAATACATATTTTATTCATTCTTTTATATTAAATTAATATAATATAAAATTTGGTCATTGAGCAAGTTGGAACATGAAAAATAAAAAAATAATAACACAGAGATACAAATTGAAAAAGAAATAGTAACTCTATAATACAAGGATAGGCTGAAAAGTAATGCACACATGCTTGTAGAGCGTGGACGAAATGATTTTCAGAAGCATGCCAGGTGGCATATGGAAGTAACATTCCCCCTCTATGCGCATGTGCAGTTTGAGGTTGTTGCGTTCATTCAGTATATTTTGAGAAGTGGAAATATGGAGACATGTTCTGGTGCTATGTCAACACGAGTTAAACAGCATACTGTTATCGAATTTTTAACTGCTGAAAAAATTATGTTCAAAGGCTGTTTATGGTGACGATGCTGTTGATAGGTCTATTGTAAATTGATGGATAATAAAATTTCGAGCCTGGAAAAGCCACAATTGTTGATGAAACACGCAGCGGAAGTCCAATCACTGCCACAGACAATTACTGTTGCACCTTGTTCCAATGTTTAATTCTTCTCAGTACATACAGACTCTAAAACACCTCCGACATTGAGCTAAACATGTTAGAGGCAGCCTGGCACCAATAATCTTGCAACATGACAATGCTTGTCCACACACCTTGCGCGCAACTGGAGAGGCTCTGTGAAATCTGAAGTTTGAACCGATTCCACACCCTCCTTATTCCCCCAATCTTGCACCTTGTGATTTTTATTTGTTTCCTCTACTTAAGAGAGACCTCAAGGGTAATCATTACACCTTAGACAATGAGGTGAAGGCAGCTGTCAAGTCCTGGATTTGAGAAAAGTTGGATGAATTTTTCAGTCACGGAATGAAAAAACTTGTTACACGTTGGGAGAAATGTGTTAGCCTTAACAGTGACTATGTTGAAAAATAAATATATGATTTTGAAGCTTAAGAATTGCACTTTAATGTATTTTTTGCCCGATCTTGCTATTTGTTTTTGTTCGTGTTCTACAAGCATGTGTGCATTACTTTTCAATCTACCCATGTAACTATGAGTATTTTTACATGACAACACTAATTAATGAAACTTTTTTAGGTAATTTAAAATTACATTGAAACAAACTTTTTTAATTAATGTTGTTAAAACATGTAAATTTAAACAGAGATCACAGAGGGAGGAAAGAAGGAATTGTGTTCCTTTAACTAACGAAATCTGCTTTGCTACCATTTTGAAGAAAAAAGGCCAGAGAGTTGCAAGGTCCAGCATTGGCTGATTGCACACATGAACTGAAATGACTTAAGTTCTCCCAAATAAATAAAATATTTCTGTCTGAATGAAATGCTGACTGAAATGCTTAAGTTCTCCCAAATAAATAAAATATTTCTATCTGAATATGAATGAAGTAGACAAGCATCTGATCATAACAGGTCACATCTGTGTTTGAGTACCCTCTTGGACACTTATATGGGTCTGTTGCATTGAATGTCATCTTGACGTTCAAAAATTAAACTCAAAAGCATTCTTGTAGTGATCCCAATGTATGAAAAAGTAACAGCATCTATAGTTTGGCTCAAAGGAATTCCAACACCAAGTATGGAGTGATGGTAGACTACAGCTTGAAGAGAAAAATCCTTCAAGCTGCGTCTCCTGCCCTCCAGCCAACATCTACTAAATAGGGAAATGGTTTTACTTAGAGATGCAATTACAATGACCAGTTACAGCAATCAGAGCAAACAGAGATACTTTACAATTTAACAACTAATAGAAAAAAATTTTATGACAAATGATAGCAAATCATGATTACACAAACATAATCTTTACAAAATGCAAACAAAAAATTTTTGCTATATTAGTAAGGTAAGAATTATTTTAAAATAAAAGTTGGTCTTGTCAAACCGTTGGAATATTAAATGAATATAAAATTTAATAATAAAAAAAAAAATAGAAATAGAGGTTTACATTTAAAATTTATAAATAATTAAATAATCAGTATATGTTAAAAGATAATTTGAATAATTTGAATAAATAAACTCAATAATATAAATTTAAAGATATATTATTATTTTTCTAAATATATTTTGAAGTTATCTTTGCAATATACAATATATCAGCCACAAAATAAATTTAGCCAAGTCATGAATATAATATATGACCTGAATGAAATGAAAAAAATTATACATGAAGAAAATTATGAAAATATTATATTAATTCAATTTTCTTTTAACTTTGAAGATTTGTTTTTGATGACAGACATTGATTAAATATCATTTTTTGTAATTACCATTTCACATCAAAATGATGCAATAATATATTTATTAAAGAAAACTATCTCATGCCTAATAATATTAAACAAGACAACTAATGTCATTTGATTAGGTTGTTTTCTTTTGTTTTTCAGACAAAATGAATTTTTATTAAAATTAAAAATTCAATAATAAAATTTTTTTATACAAACTACATATAAAAACCATTATTCTCTTAAAAAAAATCAATTTAATATAAATTCAAATTTAGAAACTGTATGAAAAATTATTATTATTATACTGTATATTGTTTTTTGATAATAATAAAAGCATCTTAAAATATTATGAAAGAGATAAATATATCCAAAATATTAGCAATCCCTGCACTTGCTAGGTATAGAAGAGGCAATTTTTGTATCTAACAAATGTGGACAGATGAACTTTGCACTTGCCTCCACAAAAGAGGCTATCCTTGTACCTGTCGGCCATGGGGAGACAATCCTTGCACTGATCAGATACAGAGAGATGATCCAGGATCAAAGCAACTGCTATCAATTGCTTTGTTCTTGTCTTTTATTTATTCATTTTTTGCACATATTTTCCATTAGGCACATACAATGCTGTTTCCATTTTTGACCCCTAAGCCTAAATTCCATTAGGAAGGGACATTATCACTTTAAAACCTTTGTATATTGAAAATGAAGTCATGAACTCCTATTTTTTAAATTTAAATGGACCCTCATTACATTTTTTGATTCCTTGTCGCAATTAATGAAAAAATGGCAAAGCTTTATCAAAATTGACCCATTAAATTTTGAGAACAAACTCAATTCCATAAGACCAAAGAAGACATGCAACGTAGAACATCATATGAGAAAGTCATGCAATTCATGCAATATTTCTGTCACATGAGCTCATGCTACAACCTTATATCTTGAAAACAAAGTCATGGATGGACTCCCAATTTTTATTACATTTTTGTATTCCTCATCCCAATTAATGGAAAATGGCAAAGTATAATCAAAACCAATTAAACAGATTTTCAGAACGAACACAATTCTGTAAGCCTCATAGAAGAGGCTTCACTAATGCTCCACCTCAATTAAATATTCATAATTCTAAGTAATACTCATTTAACAATCCATTTACATGAAATATCTCCCTTATCACAAATGTACTGAGAAATAGGTTTTAAAAAAGACATTTAGATACATACTAGTATCTATCAGTTTTTTAATACATCTTAAAACCCAATTTTGGTACAGTACTTTTTACAAAAACAAAATGTTAAACTCAACTAGTCAAAATGCTAAGAAATTGTGAAATATATATTGTGAATTTTGTACAAGTAAATAATGTACAGTACTTGCTTTTTCATTGTATATTTTATCATCATCAGTTTTTTCTTGAGTTTCTTGTGAACTTTTGACCTTTCCCTGGATAACTTTCATAGTTTCTTAATGCGCTTTGATACACGAAGTTTAACAAAAGTTTAGAACACAAATACACAAATTACTGAAGTATTTCAAATTATAGAAGTATTTTGTAAGAATTTCAGAATACTATTACATTATCAAATTATTGATAAAAGGAAATTATTGGAAAGAAACTTTATCTTAATATGATAAATTTTTCATTGAAGGAAAATATACTTTATAAAAACTATGCATTTATCAATTTGATAAATAATGAAAATGTGATTTTATAATCTATTTCCTCATAATTTCTTTTTTATCATACTTCAAAGTAAACAAATTAGAATTTGTTACAAAAATAAATAGGTCTATGAAATAATGCTAGCTGACAAATAAAATAACTACAGTATTGTAAATTCTAATATTGTCAAACAATTCATAAGAAAACACTATATAGCACTATTAAAGGAATGATATTTCAAAAAATTTTATTTGTTTGAATAATTAGAAAAATGTCTATATTTAAGCAATTTTTATTACAATCTAGAGACTAGAGATAAGGCATGTTTATATATATTGATCTAAATTTGTATCAGTTTCAAAACTGATACAAATTTATAATTCACATCAATTTCTTTAAAGATTTCTAAGAATTTTGCATTTCAGAGAGGAACTATTATGGAATCATCATCATCATCAATCTTAACAGAAATAAAATAAAAATTTTCAAGAGAAAAATTGTTTAATACATTTCACAAAAAACAAACATTATTTTGAAAAACTATTTTCATTTAGCACAAGAAACAAAATCAAAAGCAATATAATATCAATATGTAATAGTTTGTGAATGAAATTATCATCATCAGTAACTTGATAACTATGGTTCTGGATCAGCAAGGTATGAGATTTGTGCATTTAATCTCTCATAAATTATAGTTTTTTATTTAATACCTAAAATGCTAATGTTTAAAACTGAACAGACATATACTACTATAAATGACACTGCTCTGCAAGAACTACATCAGGAATCTCCAATCTTTTTTTGAGAAGGGGACATTTGAACTGTGAGACAAGTCTGAGAACTAGGTACAAAAGATAAAATCAAAAATTAAGATTTTTTATTTCTGAATAACAACAGACATAAATAAATCCAAAATTTGCAACTACTTTTTCGAAAGAATATCATCAGAATTGGGATTAACTTTTGTGGCACCCAATATTAAAATCTCAATTAGATATTTGTTGAACAGTGATATTTGATATCTTCATTTTTTATATTTTATTTTTGAAAAGGTTAGTTCACAAAGGTACATAAAAGCAAAATTAGAGAACATCCCCAATGCAAATTTTTAAGACTTTTAAAATCCTCTTCTGGCAGAGATTTGTAAAAATTGAACAAACTTCCCTTTTAAAAAAATTTTTTTATAAAAATCACTTGCAGCAAGGTGTACTAATTCTAAATGGCTTTTGAAAAGTTTATATGCTCTGAACTATTAATACTTTCAATGTTGTTGATAAAAATGGAGAAAATAAGCAAATAAATATGCTTCGAGGGCCTTATTCGAAGTTCAAGATCCTCAATCTATATTATTTTATGGTAGTTTCTTATCACCTGTTATTACCCCACCAATAATATAGGCCAAAGCAAAATTACCAGAGTATTTTCCGAAGGCAACGAAGCCACCAACATATCCATATCAAACTGCCACAAATGAAGAAAGAAACAATAGCCAAGAACAAGTTCTTAATTAACGGCATCATTAATATTAATAAAGAACAAAAGCTAAATGTTCACTTAGGTAGCCCCAATGGCAGCACCTCTGTTATTGGAGCAATGGTCATTTTCACTACTTTTTTAGCAAAATTGATGTTTTATTTCATATTTTTTACATAAATCACACCACCCCCACAATTATCAACCCTTCATGTAATATTTGTCTCCAAAGAACAGTTTTTAACAAGCATCAGCCTACCTATTGTCCTCCATATTTTGCATGTAGGTGTGCACTCAGTGCTCGCTATCGCTCACACCTTGGCGCCCAGGTGGGGTGATCCTCACACCCTCTAAAACTATATAACACCAAGTACTCCACAAACAGTCTAGTGGGCTACTTGAAGCTGGCATAGTTACGCAGGCTAAGTTGTTAAACACGATACCGCCGTTGGGGCTACCTAGATGAACATCTACCAAACAAAATAGATGGAAAATTATATTCAGTCCAGAAACTTCCCAAGAAAAGGTACAAAATGTCAAAAAAAGTCACACAGTATTCCGAGAAACGGTTAAACGAGAATTTGATCTAAATTATAAAACCAAATCTTTTTTTAATGAAATTACATAGAAATTTATGAATTTTATATTTAAATCGCATTCATTTCAATATAAACATCATTAATTCAAGTCATTTCAATCACCAACCGGTAACATTCATTTAACTAAATGACAACTCGAATGCAGTTTATCACATGTAATAACATAAAACATTAAATTAATTATCAGCATCAATCTTCACACATAATAAGTATTTTGCATAACATAGAACAATTAGAATATTTCCCTCCACAACGTGTAATAAATGATTTGTAAACAAAATGAACGAAGAGAGTCGCATTAAATGAATCGCGGCGTATTTAATTAGAAATAATATTTTTAAAAAAAGATAAATTTGAAATTACTCACTACAAATGTGAATATATTCTATTAATTTTCAATTAATATATTTCACATGTACAAATAAAAAAAAATATATCACTCAAAAAACACATTTTTCTCGCAAACATTCGAACTTCCTTCCGACATCTTTAAATCGGAACTAGTAAATAAATACAGTTGACACGTTGTAATTAATACGTTTAACGATTTTATCGATATATATATATTTATTAATTTAATTTAAAATAATAAAATAAACATTGCAATAATTCAATGTTTACTTTTTTTTATTAGTAGTTGGAAAATTTTATATGCGAAGCTGCAATATGGAAACTCTCATCGGAAATAGCAATTACACGTGATGTTTGGTAGCATTCGACGATGTAGTTGAGTGTAAATGTGTGCGTTTACCTACTTTATAAGATGAATACGAGAAAATTTGTGTATATGATTTACACTGTTTTATTTACTTGTGAAGATCGGATATTATAATGAATGATAATACAGTATTTAAACATAATGTAACAAATTTTTATTGAAAATAGTAAACATAAAGTGCATAGTTTAGTGATAGAATTTTAAAAAATACAGTAAATCAAACTGATATTCATAATATTTATAAAATTTCAACCGTTTTATTTTAATTGTTTATTTACTTATTATACGATTTTTTTATTTATAAAAGTTTCAAATTGTAAAATATATTCAAAATATGATCGACTATTTGTAATAATATAAATATATTTTCGTCTTGAAACTGTAATTTTTCTACATATTTGAATTCAAGTACGGTTTTACATCAGGATTAGAATTGCGAAGACGACGGTATAAATGAAAACAAGTCCTAATGTATTTCAGCACGTGTTCCAAGTACTGAACATTAAAATTGATAATACGATATTTATACCTGTACATACGTAGATTTATATTATATTTGCTCTGTAATAAAATGTAGGCACTAGTAGGTGTTGGTGTTACTGACAAGAGGAAAGCTCGGGTTGTAAATTGTCAAGGCCAACTCAATCATCTATCTTTTTTGAATCATTTGGAGACTCATAAATTTATTTTCAAAGTTTGAAAGGAAAGTTGTCTTATTTGATGCTTTCTCTTGTGCATAATATGATGATAATACTGCAATGTTCCTTTGATTCCTCTTTTAATTAGGCTGGCCATAGTTTCTTGACACTAAAACAGGACAGAAGAGCCACAACTGATACATAAACACTCGCTTATTAAAATTCCATCAAAAGATTTAGAATAAATGTTGTTAGCAGCTTTTTAGTCTCATACATTATTAATGACATTATGGTGGCATAAAAATATATATATCTAAAAGCTTTTATTTTGAAAATTTAATAATGAAAAAATATTATTTTTATTATAATGTGATACCATATTTAATAGGTTGACATAGAAGGTTTTTCATGATCAAATGAGCACATTTTTGAGATAAAACTTCCTTTGTCTAATTTCTGGACACTTGAAATTTTACCATAAAATTTATTGCATTGTAAGTTACAATTTTGCTTTATAATTAGCATTGATTTCATCACTTGAATATTTAATCTCAACTACTTTTTTTGACCACAGAGAATTCATGAGTGAAAATATTCCTTTTACAGAAGTTGTAGGTTCTGGTAAACAAAGGACTAATGCTATCAAATAAAATTTTGGAATTCAGGATCCTTTTTCTGCATTTCATTAAGTATTTTCACACATCTACCAGTTACATTGATTTTTTTTTTTCATTCTATTTTTTCCTGAGTGTTTAGTCATAACTTATTGTTGTCTTTATTAGTGTCCATTGATAGAATAATCAAATTTTATCTGTTTCTGTTTATGTAATATGTTCCTTAAATGTATTGAAACTATTTTTTTATTACTTACCATTTAGGCATGTTCCTCAGCAGAATAAACACTTATTGATTCAGAATAAACATTTTCTAAAAAATCACAAGTTCAGAATATAAAATACAAATTAGAGATGAGAATTATTTTACTAACATGAGATGAGAATCATCCAACCATGGTTGGATGGATGATTCTCATCTCATGTTAGTAAAATAATTGATGATTCTCATCTCATTTCAGTAAAATAATTGTTGAGAATCATCCAACCATGGTTGGATGATTCTCAACAATTATTTTACTAAAATGGCATGATTGTCTTGCCATTTTAGTAAATGATATATATGGGACAACAAAAAAAGATATATATGGTTACTTTTAATAAAATAACTCTATTTCCAACCTGAATCAGTGTTACCAAACTTGTACAAGTATCTTTCAATCCTGGCTAGAATTTTCATTATACAGATTTCTATAAATTTTTAAGTAGAATCTTTTTGTTATTGCTATTTTGAATCAGTTCTACATACAAATCTTCCATTTCCCCCTATTCTCAACTCTCCAGGAACAGTTGCATCATCAAGTGTTCATCACACTTGATGATGCAACTGTTATTAATTGTATTCACTGATAATTTATAAAAATGTTAAGGCATATACAAAGTTAGTAATTATAATACAGATAATTAAAAATTTTCAAACTAGTTGGTATTTTTTGAATTTTCAAATTGGCATATATTAAAGTATTATAAACCAAGAATCTATTCTACCATACTTGATTTTGTAGAGAGATGAGAAATACAATCAAGTTTTGTATTTTTAGAGTTTGGATTCAGCAATTTTTAAACTGAACAATGTAGTTACTTTATAAAGTTAGATTTTTTTTAAGAATCATCTTATATATTCATTTATTATTGGACTGCAATTTGAAAAAACTGTGGAGCTACAAATTCCCACTGTGATCCATCCATCTTTCCTTAATCTTGTGAATGAAGTTAGATTAGATAAAATCTGAGACCAGATAAGGAAATAAGAGGGGGCCTCCTACCCTAAGATTTCCTTATCTGGTCTCAGATTTCATTGGAAGTTCTTATATAGTAAATCGGGGCAATTTACTATATAAGAACTTCCAATGCAAACTGGAAGTCACATTATTTTAATTCAAAATTTTTCCCCTGAAAGCATTTAATAGATGACTGGCATAAGTCTATTATTAAAGGAAAAGTATGATGTACAGAGGCAAGCCACTACTAATTTGAGGTGGAGAGCATATATTTTAAATTTAAAAAATTAAAAATATTATTAAAATTGCATTCTGGCAATGTGATGATGTCACAATAAATAATTTTATTTTTAAAATTCTTGTGAATTTATTTTTACTTAAAGTAATATTTTAGTAGTCATCATTTCTGAATATTTGTATATTGATACTGGTATAAGCTGGAACTAGATAGTAACTAAAGACATGCATATTACCTTATGTACAGTACTTTTTCCAACAAATTATTCTTTAATCAAACTAATGGTTTTGGTTTGATTAATAAGCCTCCATCATGTTTTTGAACAGATTCAGTTTGAAACAATAATTAAAATTACTATATGTTATTTTAGAACAATTTTACATATGCATTATTTTAGAATGATATTACAATACATTCTCTTTAAAAATAGTTATGGAATTATTGATTAACTTATAAATAAAATATAAATTAAAAATAACATATATGTAAAATTGTTCTAAAATAACATAATTTTAATTATTGTTCCGAACTGAATCTCTGTTCAAAAACCTGATAAAGGCTTATTAATCAAGCCGAATACATTAGTTTGATTACAGTAATTTGCTGGAAAAGTACATAGCTAGAGAGATACAAATTACCTTATTTCTTTATCTTTTTAATAAATTAATAGCTGATAACTTGCAGCGATATATCTATTATTTTACACAATAAAAAATTCCTGCACTATTGTACATGTGATTTTTGTTCATTTCCTTGTAAAATATATCAAACAAAAAATTTTTGATTTTCTTTTCTTACATTTATTTTTAAATTTTATTTTTTTATATCTTCATTTGCACTTTTTTCATTATGTTAATTGTCTATTCAATATGTTGAGTAAAAATTACAAATTATCAATTGAATGTTTTTCCTTGTTTTCATATGGTTCTGATTTTCCTGTTACATACCACTACATGTTTTTATTTACCTTATGTTAACAAATGATTTATTTATGTACCCAAATGTTCACATCTTTTTGAAATTTCAACATATAATTTTTATCTTTTTTCTCAAAATTTTTCAAAATTTATATTTGATTAAAATTCTTCATAGTGCATACAAGATGATTCAAAAGCTTGGTACCATCATGGCAAGTTTTTATACTAATTTTATGGAGGTGTCCTCTGCAATCTGAAAATGTCACCATACTAGATTTGGTTGCATTTGGACTGTTGAATGTCTCTAGATAGCATTGAATAAGAATTCCTTAATTATGATCACCTAGTAATCCTCACATTGATTTTTTTTTTTCATTCTATTTTTTCCTGAGTGTTTAGTCATAACTTATTGTTGTCTTTATTAGTGTCCATTGATAGAATAATCAAATTTTATCTGTTTCTGTTTATGTAATATGTTCCTTAAATGTATTGAAACTATTTTTTTATTACTTACCATTTAGGCATGTTCCTCAGCAGAATAAACATTTATTGATTAAGAATAAACATTTTCTAAAAAATCACAAGTTCAGAATATAAAATACAAATTAGAGATGAGAATTATTTTACTAACATGAGATGAGAATCATCCAACCATGGTTGGATGGATGATTCTCATCTCATGTTAGTAAAATAATTGATGATTCTCATCTCATTTCAGTAAAATAATTGTTGAGAATCATCCAACCATGGTTGGATGATTCTCAACAATTATTTTACTGAAATGNTAATAAGCCTCCATCATGTTTTTGAACAGATTCAGTTTGAAACAATAATTAAAATTACTATATGTTATTTTAGAACAATTTTACATATGCATTATTTTAGAATGATATTACAATACATTCTCTTTAAAAATAGTTATGGAATTATTGATTAACTTATAAATAAAATATAAATTAAAAATAACATATATGTAAAATTGTTCTAAAATAACATAATTTTAATTATTGTTCCGAACTGAATCTCTGTTCAAAAACCTGATAAAGGCTTATTAATCAAGCCGAATACATTAGTTTGATTACAGTAATTTGCTGGAAAAGTACATAGCTAGAGAGATACAAATTACCTTATTTCTTTATCTTTTTAATAAATTAATAGCTGATAACTTGCAGCGATATATCTATTATTTTACACAATAAAAAATTCCTGCACTATTGTACATGTGATTTTTGTTCATTTCCTTGTAAAATATATCAAACAAAAAATTTTTGATTTTCTTTTCTTACATTTATTTTTAAATTTTATTTTTTTATATCTTCATTTGCACTTTTTTCATTATGTTAATTGTCTATTCAATATGTTGAGTAAAAATTACAAATTATCAATTGAATGTTTTTCCTTGTTTTCATATGGTTCTGATTTTCCTGTTACATACCACTACATGTTTTTATTTACCTTATGTTAACAAATGATTTATTTATGTACCCAAATGTTCACATCTTTTTGAAATTTCAACATATAATTTTTATCTTTTTTCTCAAAATTTTTCAAAATTTATATTTGATTAAAATTCTTCATAGTGCATACAAGATGATTCAAAAGCTTGGTACCATCATGGCAAGTTTTTATACTAATTTTATGGAGGTGTCCTCTGCAATCTGAAAATGTCACCATACTAGATTTGGTTGCATTTGGACTGTTGAATGTCTCTAGATAGCATTGAATAAGAATTCCTTAATTATGATCACCTAGTAATCCTCTACATATAAATTATGAATTCAGAATATTTTTAGTTAAATATACAAAGAATAAAGTATTTTATTGTATTTTTCATTACCTATTTTTAAAATATCTTAACTATAAATGAATGAAATATTTTTAAAAGTATAGAATTAAAATTTTAAAAATTAGATTTTTATTTTTAAATGTAAAGAATATTTTTAATATTGTTAGTAATACAGTAGAAACTATAAAACTAAATGATAATTTTTAATAAAAGGTGCATTATTTACATTAAAAAAATGAATTCTCTTAGTTAAATTTGTAATGTACACTACAGTATATGGAAAATAGTATGTGAAATTTATAATTTAATATTTGATTTATTTCAAATTCTTTTATATTGAAAAGTATAATTTGAATATGATATTTGATAAAATAATAATTCTGAACAATATTTTACAAATATATAAATGTAGTGATTCATTTTTCTTTCTACTGTGGATTTATGAATTTTTACAAAGAAAATTTGAGTTATCTAAAATAGCCAAAGCTCCAATCTTTTATTCCTTATCTTCTAGTGTTCCTGCAACAAATGTTTATATAGAAAGAATATTTTTATTAATAGGCAACTATATATTATTCCATTATCAAAATTTGTAATACAATAGAATTGATAATTCAAAGTAATTTGAGCCAAGAATACTTCAGATAATCAAAAATGCAGCTGACATGGAATGTTTGATATCAAGTAATTAGCAAAGTATAAAAGAATTGTTATAATATAAGTTTTATGATGATTATAATTAAAATTTCTTCAACTGTTTCTAAAATTTGTTGTATTGTAATAAGAAGTCACTAGAATAAATTCTTTTTAGAACTTGTAAAACCTCTTTGAGGTAGAATATAAATAAGTAAGATGTAACTGGTGAATAAGAAACAGAATAAACATACCTTGTAACTCCAGCAATAAATTTAATAAATCAAAAAGTTTTCAACCTAATATCATAAGTCTTCCTCAGTGAAGTACATGAATTCAAAATAAAACCCATTTTTATTTTAAATTTTAATAAAATCAACCAGTTTTATTTTAAATTTGTGTAATTCAATGATGAAGGCCTATGATATTAGGTTGAAAACTTTTTGATTTATTAAATTTACTGCTGGAGTTACAAGGTGCCCTGTATATGATATATTTTTAGTTTTTAGGATTTTTATTGCTTTCTATATTTTTTAATCAAAAATATATAAATTAAAACTACTGGTAACCATAATTTTACTAGAAATTATGGTTAACAGTTATTTACTGTTTCAAACTAGAAAATAAGTGATTTTTACTTCAAAAATTGTTGATGTTATTGTTAGATTAAAATTGCATGATATTACTTATCCAAATTTAATAATTTAATAAATTCTTATCCAAATTTAAGATAAGAAAACTCAATAAACAAAAATATATATATATATATAAGGAAAACTGATATTTCAAATACTAAATTAGTGCTTATAATTAATGCAATAATCTTTGTGGTTGGTTCTAATTTCTTAGTTTTCCAACAAAAATATATATTATTTTCTGTAAGTTTTGTATTTATAGAAACAAAAAGTTTACAAATTTTTCTCTGATATTTTTCAATTTCAAATAATATTATTGAAAAATTTTGGCAATTTTGGCCTGACCTTAAATTGTTATATATAACTTTGAATTTTAATTTGATATAGCCTATTTGAATTCACAAATTTTTTTTTTTTTATAAAATCAGCAGAAAATTTCTATATTTTATGTATTGAATTATAAAATATTAATTGATAATTGAATAAATGATTATAATAATATCTATTTTATTTGTATGATTTTATAAAAGCTTTCAAATGACAGGAAATTAATTGATTAGTTTGTGAATATTTAAGAAAATTCAAGATCCACATCATAACCCTTTTGAGTTACATGTGACAAGTGATGCCATCTGGTAGTGTTTTTACTATTTAAATATTTTGAATTATTATTTGCAATTAATTAAGATTGTGAGAAATTAATTTAATTTTTATCATCTCTTAATTAAAGAAACAAAATAAGCTATTCTATTCAAGAGATTTAGTAGCTTAATGTTTCAATAAGTAAAATTGTTTTTTTTCAATTTTTTCAAATATTGTTTTTTTATGAACTTTTCAAAAGTATTTGAACAGCAATAGCAAAAATATTGCACAATAAATATTTTTTTAAATGTATGAGTTATTAAAAATTGTTTTTGTAGTAAAAAAAAAAATTTAATATATAGAATAAAAAGTGAAACTTGGAGGGAAAAAAAAAGACTAGGAGATAGAATTTATAACTTTTTAAAATAATTCTGTAGTTATTATAATTGAATGGAAAATACCTCATTTTTAGTGTATTTGTCAGCATTTTGATTTGGTTATCTTGTTTGTAAAATCAAAAAGTCTGTTCAAAATAGATTCAAAATATTAAATTTTCTCCTTAACAAAAGATGTTAATAAATGCAAGATAATACTTAACCTTCAAAAAAGAATATCATTATTTTCTTGCTACTAAGAGAATAAATTTTCTATATAAATATTTTTATTTATATAGAAAGCTTTAAAACTTTTTTGACATGATGGCAAAGGATTAAAATTTATGTATTCTTATCCATTGATTGATTTTATTTTTTAAGAATATGTAAAAACAGTAGCACTGCTTCAATTGTGTTAAGAATTATTCTGAAATCTCAAAAATTAATTTAGTAAAAATTTTCATGCATGTAAAGTTTTTTCTTGTTTGTTGATTATTATACACCTTTTCTGAGCTGAACCAAAATTCAATTTTAATTTTTTAAAAAGTTTAGAATTATTAAAATTAAAAATTTTTTACAAATACAATTTCCAATTAATCATTACATAAACATAAAAATATGTCATTAAACACACTGAAAATACTAATGCAATCAAGGCCTTCTCCAGAGTAGTGCCAATTGTGCACTGGCAAGGATCCTGTGCTTATCCAGCCATCACAATTTGAAATAGATGTATAAGGAAATGCAACATAAATAAAATGGGAATAAATATTTATTTATTTCATATATAAATAAAAGGATTATTTATTTTTTTCTTGTTTTTGTTTTAAACATTTTAAAATAAAATGAACTTTTATTTATAAAATAAAATATTTTATAAATAAAAGTTAATCTTATTTTAAAACGTTTAATTGTCTCTTATAAGTAATTTATGCAATCAGACTATGTAAGATTATCTTCTATCTTTACATAAAAATACAATGTATTATCTATAAAAGGTATCTGACTACATTTAAAAATTTCTAAAGTGTATTTCATGCCTATAAAATTTTTTTCTTTTAAATCAAAAATTATTTTATTTTATTTTATTAAATTTTACATATTATATATAATAAAATGCTTCTATTTGATGAAAACTTATATTTTATTAGAAATATCTGAATTTTATATTATAAATGTGTATAATCAGCTTTTATTACAAAAGTTCTTTATCAAACATTACCTCCTAGGTTTCTGGCTCCATATTATCTATATTAAATGCTTATTTCAGGTAGCTAACTGTTGACTACCTGAAATAAGCATTTAAATATAGATAAAGTTGTATATTTTATTTCTTATACTTATTTTAATATATATTTTCAAAAGATTAATTCATAATTAATCAAATATTAATTTTAATTCTGATTTTATTCATCCATTTATGTTATATTCAAATTTCTATGATACAATTTACTGTATAAAATTTGCAGCTAAAGCCATAAAGACTACAAAAATCACAAATTTTTTTAATAAATTATTTTAAAATTAATAAAATAAGTTTTTTCTANCGATAAGATTGAACATGCGCGATGCTTTCGATAGCCCCATAAATTGCAGAACGCGTAAACATCGTCTCTTTGGTAAGGGCCAAAGTCGGTTTCGCCTCCCGGCATTGGTCGCTCGGTCACGTGATTGATGGTTGGCCGAGCTGACGTATTATTTTTATACAAATTTTTTCTAGTAATTTTTTGACTTGGTACTTTTTACAAAAAACATTTTTTATATTCAAAATACTTAGTCTTTCTTATTTCTAGAAACAAGAAAGACTAAGTATTTTGAGTATGTTGGAACACAGCTGTACTTGATGTTTTCAAATTTTACTTTATATTGAATGCACAGAAAAATTTGGGATTGTAGTATATTTTGCAGATATAGAATTTTTTTAAAAATCTATAAATTCAGGTAAATTATTTTTTATTCATTGTATACTTTTTTACAAAGTAATCTAATCTGAATAGTACATTTAAACAAAAATACATTTAAAAAATTTTCATTTATTCAGATTCCATTTACAGAAGATAAATTTGGAAAGTACCTTTTTTTTTGACATTTTTCTATACAAAAATGAATATTTGTTAATACTCCGTAGAATATATTTCTCCAAAAAATTGAATTTTTTATATAAGAATTAATTTCTCATAACTTACAAATCCTCAATGAAAATCCATTCATGTAACTATTTCATACTAAAAAAATATATTTTTCTTATTCCTTTTTTTTTTATTGTACTTTCATATGAATATACCATAAATTATTACTGAAAAAGTTTATTAACCACATTTTTAAATATAAAGTATTATCTCTTTCAAACAAATTTATATATATATATAAAGGAGATAAAGTTGTAAAATACATATAATAATTATTATTATTTTACTTAGATTTATATATCTAAACTAAGGTTGCTTAATATCAGAACAAATACATCCTGTTTTCTATTTTATTAAAAATAATAGTGAAAAATGTTACTATTTTTTCAAATATTAAAAAAAAATTTTGATTTTTAAATATAAAATACAACTTAAATAGATGTTTTAGATATTTTATTTTTCACTGTACAGTAAATATTATTATTATCTCTTGCATAAACATTAAATTGATAATGAAAATTCCATGGTTCTGGATTATAAAATTATACTTCTCTGTAAAGGTTTTATGTTTTACAAATTTCTCAATATCTGATAAATTAATTATATTTTCAAAAGTTCACTTTTCACAAAAATAAATAAATAATTAAATAAATGTTGCTCATTTAAAATTAAAACATGAGTCAAACATACATTTAAAATTAAAGCTAAGATCTAAATACTATTAAACCTTAATATCTAACAAATAATTATAGAATAAATAAAGCTTCTTTCAGCTACTTTTATTATCCATCAGGTCACATATTTATAATTTATTAAATTACCAATACAAAATAATGGAAATGTAGTAAATAAAAATATACATTTAAATAGTTTGATTATAGTATTGCATAATGATTTCTATGTAGTGTAGAGATGTAGTAAATAAATCCAAATACAAAAGAAGTTTTACAGAAAAATAATTGCTTTTATTAATTAAAAACATATTTTTTACATTGATTTTTATATATTAATCTATGTACTTTTATTTATTTTATATTGTATAATTACATATTCATCAGTTCCAACAGTCAAATATGGAAACCATTAAGGTGGACATACTAATAAGGAAAACAAGCATAGAATTTTAATAGCCTTAATGTCCTTGATTTTAAATTTCAGTTGAAATCTTCATAACAAAAATCTGCATACACTTGTTTTTAATGACAATTCTGTAAGATATTACATAATAAAATTATCCTGTTTAGATAACCACTGATTTTTATATATTAAACTGTATTTGAAGACATAGAAAAGTGTATTACACACCTTAAAACATTGTTTTTAAATTCGAAGATAGTTTAATGGTGTTATTTTTAAATTAAAAAAAATATATATAAACGAATTTAATTAATTGTATTGTAGTTGTTTTTATTGTAATTGGAACAGATTAAACAATCAATTTCACATTGTTTTTAGACTACGGAAATAAAATGGACACGTGTGAACATTGTTGGTGTGTAATGGACACGACGATATGTTGGGCTTCGTTTAGTTGAAAATTTGTAGTGAGAAAACATGGAACATTCCAACGAAGCAGGTGCATTAAATGTAGAGAGGAAGTTGACTATAGCAAATCAAAGTCGGGAAGACGTTACAAAGGAAGCAATACGAATTAATAATGGTTATATTTAAATAAAAGGATGACATCCGAGTCAAGGAAAACGACTTCTTATATGTAAATTCACCTGAAGAAACTCGTTTGGACGTCTGTCGACCGGCGAATAGCATCGTCTTTCTCCTCATCCGATCAGACTACTCCAGATGTCAGATACTTGTTGAAGGGACAAAGTAAAATTCTGCACGAATTCGACGGAGAGTCGATCCGCCAGTGCAGGAGTATTAAGCAAATACTTCCTAATGTATCCCGCTTATCGCTCTAAGCAGGGAAGACCTGAATGGTCAGGCATCTCCCTACGGGACGGACGGCTTAGAAAAGCCTTTCACTCCTTTGTCGTCATTTCACAGGCTTCCTATCTCAACCCGCCTTCTCGACTCGCAAAATCGATAAGATTGAACATGCGCGATGCTTTCGATAGCCCCATAAATTGCAGAACGCGTAAACATCGTCTCTTTGGTAAGGGCCAAAGTCGGTTTCGCCTCCCGGCATTGGTCGCTCGGTCACGTGATTGATGGTTGGCCGAGCTGACGTAATCGGAATCTGTTGTATAACTTCTGGATCATTAGCCGATGTAATTGGAAAGTCTTGGCATACATCAAATCGGACTCTTCTAGTGTGTTCCTGTCAGGAAATACCGGAATGGCTTTCTCTCTGCCATGTGTTTGTAAAGGGGAGGCAAATTGATAGAATACATTCGGCTGTCCCGTCCATATGTCTCGAGGGAAAACCGAGTTTGTCAATATGTCAAAGATGGAAAAACTTTCCTCATAGTCGGAAAAAAAAAAAAATACTTTAAAAATTATTTCGCGAAAACAAATTCGACAACCGGATATCCGAATATCTTTATGCATAGCTAGTGTCTAGGAGGGCGTTTAATTGCAGGCCCGCTCTTTCCCGCCGTACTTTATTCGTCCCGTTGCACTCAACTATGCCAAACACTCGGTGGCGTCCATAGCGCGAATTCTTGGGACTCCCAACCAAACACGTGCTGTACATTAGGGAGGCCCGAGAGCGGCGATCGATAAATAGCTGAGTCCAACTTGGTCGTGTTTACACTGTTAAGAGAAGCAGGAGTCATAAATAGTTGTTCTTTCATTGATTGCAAACGCAGAATTTCGCAGATGACTAAGACATGGACTTAAACTGGGTTAAACGTATCGATGCTACCTGATACCGGAATATATATATTATTATTTTTTTTTATTTTTTCCTCCTAAAGCAGGAAACGTCTCGAAAGAGGCTCTATACGTCACTGCCAAATGAGAGTGTCGCATTTCGTCTCGACTAATTGGTTGTCGCAACACGTGCGAGTCGCTCTATTATTACCTCTAAGCTTTAGTTAAAATAGAATAACCTGGCGCTCTGGTACGAAGCAATGGTGGAGAATGACGGCCGAAACGATTAAAGAAAAGTTTTCCAGATGCGAGTATCTGTTCTGGTGCAACCATCCGGTTGATGTAATAAGGTATTTTCCATAAAATGGGAGGAGATTTTGTGGCAGTTGATGGATAGTCCGCACGTGAATGTAATTAACCGCTCGGACATTGGGTGCATCCTCCCACCTGGGATAACTAATGGGACAAAAAGGTGGACAGATTTGTTCTCGGCTGATTGCCGAACAAAGAAGAATCAGAAGGTGACTTTTTCAGAATGGAGTATGCATCTAGCGACGCCTTGTTTATAGAAGATGAAGAAAGGGAAAAAAAAGGGCCGCGAAAGCAATTTATTTTATCTATATTAAATTGTGGTTGTGTATAAAAGAAGTTGATGCTTGATTTATTTTATTTCTGACGAGGTTTTTATTTTCCCTTCTCCGCATTACTACTATTTTTTTTCTAAATAAAACAATCTAAAATTGGTTTAGGAAATGAAATAAGATGAAAAGGAGACGAAGTCTATTTACTTTAGATATTTCTTATGAAAGATATAATTTCAGAAGAGATAGAGAGATGAAGTGTGTAAAATTATAACTTACACGAATTTTCTCATTCGTATGAACTGTATACATTTTTACTGTATAAATTTATATGAATGGGAACTCCACTGTAATTTTAGTCGGATTCAGTTTAATCGATTGAAATTTTATAATTATAATCGGATTAAGAAAAGAAAAACTATTTATTTTTAGTTATAATTTCCCTATTTTTATGATATTTGATAAGATGTAAGAAGAGTTTTATTTATTTATTTATTCATAAAATAATACCGTTGTTAGTCGAAGTGTGACTATAATTTCCGTGTAGTCAAGATTATTTAATGTTTACCTGATTTAAATTCAATTATATATAAAATAATTTCAATTTTATTCACGCATATCACTAACCAACTGTTCTAAAACAAAATTATCTCGTAATATTCCACGCCAGAATAACAATAATAATAATAGTTTTAGCAAGAAGAGTGGACTCGGACGAAGAAATTTTCGACATGAAAAGCTATCTTTCTTTGTGTTTGTAGGTTTGTAGTCGTTCTCGTCTCGATAAAATGCCAGGTAAAATAACTGGAGGCGTATCTAGAGAGAGTTTTAATTAGTTTGTTGGAAGATAGGAACATCCGCTCGACGACAGAATGAAATGACGACAAAATAAGACGTTGTCGCCTCTACGAAAATGAATTTTAATCTGAGCTTGATCTTTTCATTTAGTCCTTACCTCCGTTATAAATGGAGTTTGGATTGTGAAACGTCGATCTGTTCGTCGCGGCCCAGATCAAAACGTTTACATCGACGACATTAAATCGCACTTAAAAGGAAGTATTCTGATGCTGCCGAGATAATGTTTCCATCGGTTTAATTGCAAGAAAGTACACCAACTGGTTTTTTTTTTTTTCCTGCGATTTTCCAGAATCTCGACGATAAATTTTATCAATTCGCTTTTGTGTTTGTCGTGTTCGCGTTTATATATTTCCGTGATATGCCACGTATGCATCTAGCAAATTGCACGCTATTGTGTCTCTTATCTGATTATGTTCACCGTAGGTTGTAATAATGCATTCTGATACGGCTGCGAAATGACATTCGTGTTCCGCGTTTATGCCCTCCTCGTGCATCGAAATTTTCGAATTGTTTCGTTTAATTGTACGTCGATTTGTTAAGTCGATACGAATCTTTATATATATACTCGTATATATTATGTTTTAGTACGAACGAGCAAAAAAAAAAATACTTTTTTATGTCTTATTATGTAAGTACCGCTCGCGGAAATCGAACCCGTTTCCTCAGTTTCGTGTTATGTCTATTATAATCTTGGTAAGAAAATGAGTATTACAGAAATACGAGAGAGCAATCAAACGTATTTCGTGTTAAAATTCTATAAGAAACACCTCAGTTTTCGGTGTAATTAAACAAAAATATTAGCCTATATAATAATAAGCTACGTACCGAGTTTAAAAATTACTTAGCAATTGGAATTAAAATTCTGTAAAACGGGACTCTCTCAGATATTTTTCCAACATTTTAGAATTATTTATTTTAATACAGAAACAACTCTTCATTTAGCAATACAAAAAATAATTGAGCGTAATCAATGAGCAAATTAACTTTAATTCTGGTATTTTTTGCATTATTATTTCTTATAAAAATTGCCAGTTTATTGTTTTCTTTTTATAAATCTTTGAAAAATAAATAAATAAATTTAAGTTAGAATTACCAGAAATCGTTTTTAAAAGCAAACTTTCTCGTTGTTTCGCATTAAAATTCTTACAAGAATCAAAACTCTTACAGTTTTCTTTTGCGTTAATCTTCACAAAAATTGAACTTCCTATGACACTAGATGATGACATAACCGAAAACTTTCTATAATAGGCCTTTAATTTATTTTCAGATTGTATAAAAATTATCCGTCGAGAAAATAAATGACGCAGGCTAAAGGAAATTTGATTAATAGACTTACTACATCCAAAAGAAAAAAAAAAAAAACTTGAATATAATAATACACTTAGTTTTCTTCATCAATAGAATTTGAACTATTCACCCATCAAATTTGAAACCTTTACAAGTTTCAAATCTATATTTCCCCATCGACTAGTAATTAATGCTGAAGGAAAAAAGAGAGAGAGAGAGAGAAAAAAAAAAAATGGTACCTTTTCGACTTGACATTTCGCGTTAGTAGCAACGACGACCCGCATCGATTGAATAATTTGTCTTTGCTATAACCAAAATAGCTGAATATTTTTTCTCTCTAACATAATAATTATTGACTGTCGAAGAGTACGGATGTAAATTCTTATTTGTTTTCAAAGTGTCGACCAAATCTCGAGATGAAAATGTTTGAAAAGTTCTACTACTATCGTTAATTTTCCTTTAGTTAAAACGCCAAAAACAAATATATAAACGTGAAGACAAATTAAGATATCATCTTCATATGTATTTGTACGTATACGAAGTAATTTCAGTTTTATTGGGATGAAGAATTGAAATTTTCAGAGATAATCATCCAGTTTAAGTTGGAAAGAATGTATTTCTCTGTTACTAGTTTTAACCAAAGATATTTATGATAAAAGTATCATCGAAACTCCGTAAAATAATAATTTTCTTGGATTAATTCCGGATAAACATAAATTATAAGAGAAAAATCATTCTGTAAAAAGTTATTTCGGTCTTATTAGTAAGGAGTTGTATTGGAAATTAAAGTTAGAAGAGATGCCTTTCTACTGTTTCTTGATTTGTTATAGGAGGTATATATATATATATTTTTTTTGTTTGTATGATATAAGAGTAATAAGAGTGAAAACTTATCTATAAGCATTCTTCGAAAGGGAATGTGATTTTTATTACTAACAAAAACAACCAATTTTTGTGAACTTTTACGAGGAAAAAAAAACGAAAAATTTATTTTACAAGCTGCGGAATGAAAGAACGTGCACATTTTTCTATCGTTGGTGGATGTAGCTCAAGAGAGAAAGCTCGGTCCCTTTATTCCCAGAAGTATACATAAAAATTCCTACTATACATGATCTTTAATACTACATTCAAATTTTTGATATGTTCTTTTTTTTCTGATGACGAATAACTTAGATGCGATGAAGAACGTCTGTTCGGCCGTCTGTACAGAATTGACCCGATGCGGACGATGAACGGCTCCTGGCAACCTTCGTATCACAGTTAGAGGTGTCGGGATTTTGTCACCAAACGGACGTCTCGCTGATGGGAGGAGGAGCGTGAGAAAGTGTCGGATAGCTATTCTCGCTAGACGACCGCTGATTTGTGTACTGCTCCGTACCCGAAAGACCAAGAACACCTTCGGGGCTCGCTCTCTGCGTCATCATTTCGTGTCCACCTCCCAAATACGATGTTTCGCTGGATAGACCTGCAAATACACTTTCCTATATTCATTGCCATCGTTGGTCCTCGAACCTTCAAACGCGCTTAATTAAGTTACAGCCTGGCAAAGCGATTTTATCCTCTTACCGTAGAGAATCTAGCAGATAAAAAAAAAGAAACGACGGAAAATGCATAATTAAAGACAAAACACGGCTAATCCCACGGGCAATAAATCCGAAAAAGGACTAAGTGAGGGTCTATTAGCGTGATGTATTTCCGTTTTGTTTGGCAGAGGCTAGGGGACGTGCACCCGGAAACATTAACCTGGGTGTGGGTGGACGAGAGAAGCCGACTCGGCACAAAAAGCAATAGGAGAAGGGAAAAAATCCGGCATTGTTCGTTATCGTCCATTAATACCGATAAATTTTGCTTGACGTCCGAGTCTATTAAACTGGGCTATTTACATAATGAACACATTCCACGAGACAGTTTAACTGTCACAGGAAGAGTCTGGGAAAGGCAGCAGATGGATGGGACAATTAAGGAGAAGGGGCGAACACTACGACAAACCATTACGAGAACCGATATTGCCCAAAACTTTGCCACCAACTTTTTTTCTAGTAATACTTGGACTTTAACTGCTTCTACGGATTTAACTGCTTTTGCAGGTGCACCTGTCCTTTCGGATTTTATTTTATTTTATTTTTTTCCCCCTTCGTCTCTCGCAAAAACCAGGAAGAAACACTTTTTATTTTCTGCCAGATCGAGTTTTCTCGCGCTTTTTGGAGACGATAGACTGGCGTTAGAAGAGGACAAAGTTCTTACCTGTGCCGACGGTCGACAGCTGCTGGTCGATGGTGGGAGCGGAGGAATGGGAATTTGGCGCTGATCCAGCATTGATGTTGGGAGGAAAGGGTAGGCCGTCAGAAGGATGTTGTCCCGGAAAGAAGTCGTAAAATCCTGTTCGGATGCGGTAGAAGAGTATCGGGAATTAGTGGAATCCGTAGCAAAACTTGGCGCGAATCGCACGGTTAAAGAAAAAAATAAAATAGAAAAAAAAACAACGTATTCGACCGATAGTAACCCATTTTATAAAAGTAAATTATGACCCATCCACCTGTTCGATAGATCTTTTTAAACGTGTTATGATCCGACTCCTCCGGATTGGCTTTAAATTGTCGATTTCTAACGCGGTTTGGCCAATCTTCCGCACCCAAATCCAAACTCGAAGTTGCAGTTTCTCACAAATTGAGACAAAAGTCTTTTTCGTTTTCCCCTCCAGTAGAACGCGTCGCCAGCACGTGTTGCTCGCTCCCCCCCATCGCCGCAGATGGAGAGGAGCGGAGGAGGGGAGGCTTATCTGGTCGCTGAAGCGCGAAATTAAACGAGGCATTACGGTTGGTCTTGGTTCCGCCTAGCCAATCACCTGACAGTTCCTCTGATCACAAGAGTCCGTTGGGAACGCGTTGCTACCAACTTTCCAATCGATAGAGTCTTCGTATAACTCCTATACATTCATTGTACACCTGGTTTCTGTACACACGCGCTACTTCTTTTTTTTTTTATTTTTTTGCTCGGCTCGATTCTGTCAACAGCTAACCCTATATAAAAAGATCTCTTTTTTTTCTACTTCCCCATCCCGCACGACAAAAATTAACTTGTGACCAAACAAGGGGGAGTCTGAATCTATTGCGAGGATGTCGGGAGTTGCACCTTCGATAATCTGTGTATGTGTTCGGCGAACCGGAGAAGATATTGCTGCTGCAAAAGAGTTATAAGCCGTATAAATGGTCAGATGCTATCGTAGTCACGCCGAAAACCGGCGGGGGATACTTCATATTCTACAACTCGGACCCGAGGGGAAGATATAGCATATCAATGTTGGTTAAGCACTGCAAGACCACAATAAAGCCATCAAGAGTACGGCGTGGGTGATGGAGGTAAGCGGCTCGGTAGGACACAACCTTGTTAATAGTCGCAGCGGGTGCCTCTTCCGTGCTTAAGAAGTCCCGCTGAGTCTGTTCTCTAACCCGATTCCTTCCCCCATTTTGCCCAGTCGAATTGAAATTTATTTACTTTTATTTTATTTTTTTTTATTCCAGCACTACATTCACTATATTCAGATGTAAAGGAATGGCGGAGAGAGAGAGAGAAGCAATTTGCTGCCAGTCGCCGACATTAACCGTTTTTGTCCTCTATCCGAGCAAATCTAAACTCATCCATCACCGACTATCTGACAGCTCGGGGTGTAGATAGATAGATACCAGTAAAACACAAAGCTGTCCAATTATTAGCCGCGAACACGGCGGAGTCTCCAGATGGTGCAACTCCCGAACGCCGCATGACTTCTCTCCTTATTAAATTATGGAATCGGTTAGGTGAAGACGTTTTCCTACCTGAAAAGTAAGCGAAACCGGAGTTGGTGGATGCCACCATTTCCGGGCTGTCGTCCAGTCCGTCTGGGGACATTCCGGGCCGTAATGGCCTCATGGCTCTTCTCGGACTACGGAAGAAATGCCTTCTGGCTCCCAGAGAGCTGAGTTGTTTCATCCGCCTCTCCTTGGAACGGCGGTTCTGAAACCACACCTGCAAGAAACGCTTCCAATTAGAAGGCATTAATACTTTATCGCCGGCCATTAACACACTTTTCTAATTAAGATAACTAAGCGCCTACGACTCGTTTTACGCAACCTCTATAAAGTGGAAACCGGGACCCGGCACTCGGTTTATGGCGCCATGTTGTAAAACGTAATCCACTTCTTTATGAATTCTAGTTTTAACGAGATGGAGGGAAGTAGATAACGGTCGTACGGTAGCAATTCGGTGAGACGAGGTGGTACCTTTGCCACGCCAAAACAACGGGGGTTCCGCGGAAAAATTACAGGTTGAAAGCCACAAGCGCATCCACCCCTTCGACGGACGCTAGACTTTCATTAATTTGTGGCCATTCTAACACCGCCCGGCCGACGGTGCGTATATAACGCGCACCGCCATTGTTAACATAGGTGAGAAGACCAGTTTGAACGTGCGCCGTCCGGTCACGTGAACGAGCTCCCCTTTCCCAGGGAAGCGTGATTGATGACGGCCGGGGTCAGCGCGACTCGCGAACCGAATGACGTCGTCTCGAAACTTTCGCCGCTCCGATCACGTGACGATCATGCGAATGTTTCCTCTGGAAGATAGATGGTGACCGAAAGAGACGCCGGGTCGACGGTCCATCCATACTTGTCAATTGAGGTTACCTGAATTATATCTGGACTCCGGCTTTCTTACAATAAGTAATTACCGACAAACCGCCATCTTTTACCTTTCCTATTCGATTTAAAGAGTTTTGCAACTCTCCAACATCTTCTTCCATCGATTTTTAATTGAAGCGTGTTGCGTAACGGCAAGACCGTCATTCTCCCGGCTCGTTTTTATCACAAAGAGTAAAGGCAAAACGTCAACAGAAGTCAATAGAGTGGAGACACCGATTATCCCGCTGCTCCCTTAATTAACCCACTCCACTCGATAGTTGCAGATGGAGGGGGACGGAAAAAACAATTGGGGACGGACGAAGGTAGCCAAAAGAGCGAGTCGGTCCGCCCCGAGGGACGACGGCGACAAGTGGACGTATTAATCAGACTGCCCGTGACAAGGGGAGCGTCGGATGTTTGTGGCACGAGAACAATCGAGCGACACGACACCCAACGCGTCCCATTGTTCGCATTCACTAGACAAGCGGCTGAGTAGCCCCACTTCCAAAAGAAAAATGCCGAGCCCGAGGGCGCAAGTGGACGTCCGATAGGAAAATTAGCAAATTTCTCTTTCGATCGTCCACTCGAAATTCTCTTTTTATTCACCAAACAAGTTAGTTGCCATCAGTTTGCCGAGTCATAAACACAGATTTTACCACGTACTTAAACTCTTCCAGTTTGAAGATTACGGATGACGATTTCGGTTTCGCTTTGATTACTATTGCAGAAATGTATTTAAGGGGCAGTTTTCAAAAATGACGGTGGAATATTTCCAGCTTAAATAATTTCGGACTTTTTTATTTCCAGTTCTAGACGTCGACAAACCCGCATGACTCAACCTCCGTCATTCCCCCGTCAGTGAGATCGGAAAGGACGAACATATACAAAAAAAAACTAACTAGAGCAAGCGGGAGGATCATTTTTGTGACGTTTACACTTACGCATACGATTTTAAACCCTAAACGTGGCCGGTCTAGAAGTTGACTTCTTTACAATTAACGACAAACACTTGACTTTTGTGTCTAGCCTTAAAATTTTCGTTCGGATACATATATTTTACAAGAGGAAGTAGAAGCCAGTCGGATGATCAATGAAAGGAAAGTGAGAAATGCAAAAAGAAGAGCTGCCCGGCAGGTTGCTGGGTGGTTGGCAAGGTGTGGTGCGTCCGCGGCACCGCCGTGTCATTTTCCCGACTCGACCTATAATTTACACCTAAATCGTAATTGCCGGTTGGAGTGTAATCGTACACCGTCTGCTTTTTAATCTTCGGGCCACCGAACACACTTAATAAATATTTTGATAAGTGAAAACGGTAGTTGAGAAATCAATTTGGGACGCTCAATAGAAATGTCCAGACGCGATGTCCCTAGTCGGACCTCCCCGAGATGTGCCGTGAATGCAGGTTTTTGCTTTTTTTTCCCCTTCGTTTTCCCTTTCTTAAAACATAATTCTAAACCGCAATTATATAGAGTACGCGCCAATTTATATGGCAGTTTTTTTTCCGATCTGGCAAAATTTGGAATAAACGAGTCGAATTTAAACTGTAGAAACACGCGTTGGCCAGTAAAAAAAAATAATAATAATAAATAAATAAATAAAGAAAGAAAAAAAAATCATTTTACCTGAATGACTCTCATGTTAAGGCCTGTTTCCTGAGCCAATTGTTCGCGAATGTGACGAGTGGGTTTAGGAGTGGCCGCGAAAGCAGCCTTTAGCGTCTCCAACTGTTTGGCTTTGATGGTGGTCCTTGGACCCCTCCTCTTGGTTCCAGGCTGGTTTTCGTCATTCTGTTGAATCGACTTGTCGGATTTGCTGCTGTTGGTGGTGGGGGTTCCGCCGCCGGATCCGGTGCTTCCGTTGGAAGTGGTGCTGCTGTTGATAGGCGAGGCGGCCACCATGGAAGAGAGGGCTCCGCTCAGGTCAGAATCTCGTTCTACGCTCGATTCTCTTTCTGTATCGTGACAGTCCAATTCTAATTGACTGTCCACCTGATCGTCCAGTTCCTTTGTATCTAACGGAGAGTTAGCTGTCAAAACTAAAATTTACACAGAAATTAATTGGTACACGATGACAAACGAACTAAAATATCAAATTTACAACCGATTAAATTACTCTAACGTGGCTTAGGATATTAAATTCCGGTGGTGTTAAGTAATTTCGTTCCACTTAATTCGGAAGACCGAGGTTGTCTCCAAAACGAGACAATTAATACGGATGGCGAAGAGTAGGCGCGATGGGGTGGATGACAAACATCTGTTATCGTGTCGATCTGGAGGTCCACGTGGGCCCGATGTGATTCATTGCATCACGTGACCCGCGCCAGGGTATCCCTCCCTACCTACACGATAAGACGGGAAGGCCGGGATTAGTCGGAGGACGTCAATAGAGGAAGTGATAGCCATGTACGACAGACGGAGACACGCTATTGTCCCGCGCCATGTTTTATTCATAGCGTTATCTGGCAAAGCACGAATGTCCCGCTGTCTTATCTAAAAGCGATACTGTCAACACGTCCCCTACAATTATTTACTGGACCTACCAGTCTGATGATTCGCCCTCGCAAAACCGGATGAAACAATATCAAAAATCCCAAACACTTCGATTCCTCTTAATTAACTTACCTCGGATGTAAAGAAAATAAAAAGTTTCTTTGGTGCTGGCATCTTAGCGTAATTCAAACTAGCGAATCTCTTAAAAGTCAAAAAAACAAAAAAGAAAGAAAGAAAAACTCGATAAAATCCAAAGACTTAACATGGAAAATTCATAAATTTCAATTGTATCTAGAGTTAATTATAGGCCTATCCGGTTCATTGACCAAATTAATTTGCTACGATCAATTTATCTTCGTAAGAGAGTTTCGTAGCCTATCCACCAGCTCCAATTTTAATATCATTTAACACCAAATAACGGCAAAATTTTATTCTTAGAAGAATTCCAAGAAATATAATCTAAAGATAACTTATATTTCTACACATCGGTAGGAAATTCTTTCCGTTTCCTTGCTAAACACTAGCTAAACACTTCCTAAAGGTAAACAATATCTTAAAAGAGATTCATTTCATTTTATTCATAATGATAATTGTTACTTTAGTTCCAATGCAATGTAGGTAACCCCTAAAGTAAAAACTATTGTACTGTACATGTTATAAAAGTATTAACAGAGCAAGAATAGAATCATTTTCCGTTGTTCTCTAAGTCGTACACAATTCCTGTTGATTTTTATGGTTATATTTAAAGATATTTGGGATTTTATGTTTTGTGCTGCGATCTACAGAAAATCGCGCGGAAGTCTCCCAAATCTGGTAGACGGATATATCGAGAAATTTCACATCTCTTACGGAGTATTTACGGCAGGCGAACCAAACTAATGCTTCTTTCCAAAGTCGTAACGGGCAAAGTTGGCGAACTCAATCCCTTGTTGCCAAAAGGGCGGATTTTGCAGAGGAGGAGGAGGAGGAGAAAGTGGAGGGTTAACAAATAACGGCGGAACGTTCATCCAGACGCGTCCTTTTGTCCTGCGATGAAGTTTGCTTGTAAAACTGCCATCGTCCTCCGAGTTTATAGCCTTAAATGTGTTATCGGTTACCTGGGGTGGGGTGGGCCACCTGCAACCTCCCTCTGCGCTGTTTGCAGACGACATCGATTTTCCCGTTAGGCTTGTCGATAAACGTAATTCATGAGGAGCTCTTTTCACACAGATCGGTTTTTCATGACATTACAAGGGCAGTAACGAGGGGTGAACCAACGTTCGATGGGGGATTGTGTCGATTAAGCCGCTTCTGGCTCCCGACGGTCGGATTTCCTGGCAGTCTGCAGATAGGATTAGACTAGATTTCCTGACAGACAAAGCTTACCTTCCAAGACTGGGGATCAGGACGGATTTCTCGACAGACTAAACACACGAGTTGGCTACCGGGATTGGTCCAGACTTCCCGACAGATTCCAAGTAAGATCGGGATTAGATATCGCGCGGGGAGAAACGTCGAAACGCTCGGTTAGACTCCAATACAAAAGATGAAAAATTTGGAATCGGATGCGGCCAGGTGCCATCCTCCCATCCCACTAGGAAACGATAACTAGCCTCGGGTTTTCCCGTTTGTCTTTACCAGAAGAACTGCTTTTATGGGAATGCGATCCGAGTGTCTGTCAGATAGGCCCAGCTAATGTATCTGATTCCTATTTGCGGAGGATCAATTTTTCTTTTCATTCTTTTCAATCTCTGATGACGTCATCTCATCAAAGATCTTCGCTTCGAAAATCAGACGAAAGATCTGGCTGTTCCGATGCTGAATGCCAAATGCCATTTTCTGTTATATTTTTGCGCATTATGTAAATCTAAATTATGGAACCACTACTACGGTCATCGGCAAAGATTTTCCATACTTTTTTTCTCGGTTTGACTTCACGTTATCCATTTTCCAGGTCAATACGTACGGTACATGACCAATTCCCAATGCGCTCTTTGATTTTCGTTTAAAACCCTTCCAACATGCTTTCATATTCATTTTCCATTCTAATTAAAGAGAATCGATAATAATAAGGCATTCTACCGTCCAAAATTAAGCAAAATAATTTTATAATTTAATACCTCGATGAAGATGATGCCATTTTCAATCATTAAGAATTCCTTTCAAAAGTAGTATTTTCTATTGATACAAGCCTTAATATTATCCATATTTTTTTTATATAAAAAACTACAAATTTGTACGAATCTTCGTCTTAAATTAATAATATTTAAAGATAAAAATATATTCATAGGCATCTTGATATTTTAAAATCAACTTTCTTGATGCGAAGAATTTAAAGCTATGATATCTTATATCCTTGTATATCAAGTCAAATTGTGTCATAAACGTGAAAAATCTGCCTTAAAAGTAATATTAAAGTAAGAATTTTTAGTCAGCAATTCAATACACGATCTTCAGCTTCTCAAATTATCTAGAATTAACTTTTAGAATAGAAATAGAAAGTAAGTTTTTATTTTTAATAAACTGTATTTATATAATTAAAAACTAATTTTATTTGATATATTTTGTAAGTCTAAGAGGTTTGCCCCATTGATAATTTTTGTTTATTAATCTATAAGAAAGAAAATCCTCGACTGGGCACGCATCGGATAACTTTATATAAGCATCTCTCTCTTGAGTTATCCGTTTCTTCTCTTAACAAGGTAAATGATGAATATAATGTAGAATTAATGACTTTTTCTTTTCTTAAAAGAAAGAAATTTGTAGTTGTTCGTAGAAAGTACCAATTTCTGAAGAGGTACTTTTATGAATGGCTACACCATTTTGCTTCGATAAGGATATCAATCGGGACGTGCTATTCCCAGTTCGCTTCCAAAATTGCCTTTTTTTTTTCTTCCTCCATCTTCGATCACAAACTTTAATTATTCAAACTTTAATAATGTATTTTCTTTTTTTTTTTAGTTTGTTTATTACATTTCGATCAAATTGGGAATTCCCTTCGTTTGGATTTTAACTTCAATTCGCTTTAAATGACTTTTAGATCATTATTTACATAAAAGATAAAGAAAAAACAGAGTAACGAGAACATAAATATGTTGTAAAAATGTGAAAAACATATTTTGTATATTACTTTGGATGTATAAAAAGTGATGGCATTTGGTTTCTCTATAATTTCTCCAAGGTAAGAAGATAATCAAGTTGTCTATGATGCGTTATGATAGAGATTACGATTTTTGACTTTATTTTAAATAATAATAGAGAAAAAAAAAGCAAAAATATCTCGTCAAAGTTATCGATAAAAAGTTTAAATGTATACATTATCTGGATTTTTGTTTAAATTTAAAATTAATGTCTGTGCAAGAAGTGTAACTTCTATTATGGATTCATACTACTATCGCTCATAATTACATAGTATAATGTTAAGGGCCTATCCATCTATAGTCGTTTAGTTCCGTTATTAAGTAAAATTATATAAAAAATANCAATTTTATTCACGCATATCACTAACCAACTGTTCTAAAACAAAATTATCTCGTAATATTCCACGCCAGAATAACAATAATAATAATAGTTTTAGCAAGAAGAGTGGACTCGGACGAAGAAATTTTCGACATGAAAAGCTATCTTTCTTTGTGTTTGTAGGTTTGTAGTCGTTCTCGTCTCGATAAAATGCCAGGTAAAATAACTGGAGGCGTATCTAGAGAGAGTTTTAATTAGTTTGTTGGAAGATAGGAACATCCGCTCGACGACAGAATGAAATGACGACAAAATAAGACGTTGTCGCCTCTACGAAAATGAATTTTAATCTGAGCTTGATCTTTTCATTTAGTCCTTACCTCCGTTATAAATGGAGTTTGGATTGTGAAACGTCGATCTGTTCGTCGCGGCCCAGATCAAAACGTTTACATCGACGACATTAAATCGCACTTAAAAGGAAGTATTCTGATGCTGCCGAGATAATGTTTCCATCGGTTTAATTGCAAGAAAGTACACCAACTGGTTTTTTTTTTTTTCCTGCGATTTTCCAGAATCTCGACGATAAATTTTATCAATTCGCTTTTGTGTTTGTCGTGTTCGCGTTTATATATTTCCGTGATATGCCACGTATGCATCTAGCAAATTGCACGCTATTGTGTCTCTTATCTGATTATGTTCACCGTAGGTTGTAATAATGCATTCTGATACGGCTGCGAAATGACATTCGTGTTCCGCGTTTATGCCCTCCTCGTGCATCGAAATTTTCGAATTGTTTCGTTTAATTGTACGTCGATTTGTTAAGTCGATACGAATCTTTATATATATACTCGTATATATTATGTTTTAGTACGAACGAGCAAAAAAAAAAATACTTTTTTATGTCTTATTATGTAAGTACCGCTCGCGGAAATCGAACCCGTTTCCTCAGTTTCGTGTTATGTCTATTATAATCTTGGTAAGAAAATGAGTATTACAGAAATACGAGAGAGCAATCAAACGTATTTCGTGTTAAAATTCTATAAGAAACACTTCCATTTTCGGTGTAATTAAACAAAAATATTAGCCTATATAATAATAAGCTACGTACCGAGTTTAAAAATTACTTAGCAATTGGAATTAAAATTCTGTAAAACGGGACTCTCTCAGATATTTTTCCAACGTTTTAGAATTATTTATTTTAATACAGAAACAACTCTTCATTTAGCAATACAAAAAATAATTGAGCGTAATCAATGAGCAAATTAACTTTAATTCTGGTATTTTTTGCATTATTATTTCTTATAAAAATTGCCAGTTTATTGTTTTCTTTTTATAAATCTTTGAAAAATAAATAAATAAATTTAAGTTAGAATTACCAGAAATCGTTTTTAAAAGCAAACTTTCTCGTTGTTTCGCATTAAAATTCTTACAAGAATCAAAACTCTTACAGTTTTCTTTTGCGTTAATCTTCACAAAAATTGAACTTCCTATGACACTAGATGATGACATAACCGAAAACTTTCTATAATAGGCCTTTAATTTATTTTCAGATTGTATAAAAATTATCCGTCGAGAAAATAAATGACGCAGGCTAAAGGAAATTTGATTAATAGACTTACTACATCCAAAAGAAAAAAAAAAACTTGAATATAATAATACACTTAGTTTTCTTCATCAATAGAATTTGAACTATTCACCCATCAAATTTGAAACCTTTACAAGTTTCAAATCTATATTTCCCCATCGACTAGTAATTAATGCTGAAGGAAAAAAGAGAGAGAGAGAGAAAAAAAAAAATGGTACCTTTTCGACTTGACATTTCGCGTTAGTAGCAACGACGACCCGCATCGATTGAATAATTTGTCTTTGCTATAACCAAAATAGCTGAATATTTTTTCTCTCTAACATAATAATTATTGACTGTCGAAGAGTACGGATGTAAATTCTTATTTGTTTTCAAAGTGTCGACCAAATCTCGAGATGAAAATGTTTGAAAAGTTCTACTACTATCGTTAATTTTCCTTTAGTTAAAACGCCAAAAACAAATATATAAACGTGAAGACAAATTAAGATATCATCTTCATATGTATTTGTACGTATACGAAGTAATTTCAGTTTTATTGGGATGAAGAATTGAAATTTTCAGAGATAATCATCCAGTTTAAGTTGGAAAGAATGTATTTCTCTGTTACTAGTTTTAACCAAAGATATTTATGATAAAAGTATCATCGAAACTCCGTAAAATAATAATTTTCTTGGATTAATTCCGGATAAACATAAATTATAAGAGAAAAATCATTCTGTAAAAAGTTATTTCGGTCTTATTAGTAAGGAGTTGTATTGGAAATTAAAGTTAGAAGAGATGCCTTTCTACTGTTTCTTGATTTGTTATAGGAGGTATATATATATATATTTTTTTTGTTTGTATGATATAAGAGTAATAAGAGTGAAAACTTATCTATAAGCATTCTTCGAAAGGGAATGTGATTTTTATTACTAACAAAAACAACCAATTTTTGTGAACTTTTACGAGGAAAAAAAAACGAAAAATTTATTTTACAAGCTGCGGAATGAAAGAACGTGCACATTTTTCTATCGTTGGTGGATGTAGCTCAAGAGAGAAAGCTCGGTCCCTTTATTCCCAGAAGTATACATAAAAATTCCTACTATACATGATCTTTAATACTACATTCAAATTTTTGATATGTACTTTTTTTTCTGATGACGAATAACTTAGATGCGATGAAGAACGTCTGTTCGGCCGTCTGTACAGAATTGACCCGATGCGGACGATGAACGGCTCCTGGCAACCTTCGTATCACAGTTAGAGGTGTCGGGATTTTGTCACCAAACGGACGTCTCGCTGATGGGAGGAGGAGCGTGAGAAAGTGTCGGATAGCTATTCTCGCTAGACGACCGCTGATTTGTGTACTGCTCCGTACCCGAAAGACCAAGAACACCTTCGGGGCTCGCTCTCTGCGTCATCATTTCGTGTCCACCTCCCAAATACGATGTTTCGCTGGATAGACCTGCAAATACACTTTCCTATATTCATTGCCATCGTTGGTCCTCGAACCTTCAAACGCGCTTAATTAAGTTACAGCCTGGCAAAGCGATTTTATCCTCTTACCGTAGAGAATCTAGCAGATAAAAAAAAAGAAACGACGGAAAATGCATAATTAAAGACAAAACACGGCTAATCCCACGGGCAATAAATCCGAAAAAGGACTAAGTGAGGGTCTATTAGCGTGATGTATTTCCGTTTTGTTTGGCAGAGGCTAGGGGACGTGCACCCGGAAACATTAACCTGGGTGTGGGTGGACGAGAGAAGCCGACTCGGCACAAAAAGCAATAGGAGAAGGGAAAAAATCCGGCATTGTTCGTTATCGTCCATTAATACCGATAAATTTTGCTTGACGTCCGAGTCTATTAAACTGGGCTATTTACATAATGAACACATTCCACGAGACAGTTTAACTGTCACAGGAAGAGTCTGGGAAAGGCAGCAGATGGATGGGACAATTAAGGAGAAGGGGCGAACACTACGACAAACCATTACGAGAACCGATATTGCCCAAAACTTTGCCACCAACTTTTTTTCTAGTAATACTTGGACTTTAACTGCTTCTACGGATTTAACTGCTTTTGCAGGTGCACCTGTCCTTTCGGATTTTATTTTATTTTATTTTTTTCCCCCTTCGTCTCTCGCAAAAACCAGGAAGAAACACTTTTTATTTTCTGCCAGATCGAGTTTTCTCGCGCTTTTTGGAGACGATAGACTGGCGTTAGAAGAGGACAAAGTTCTTACCTGTGCCGACGGTCGACAGCTGCTGGTCGATGGTGGGAGCGGAGGAATGGGAATTTGGCGCTGATCCAGCATTGATGTTGGGAGGAAAGGGTAGGCCGTCAGAAGGATGTTGTCCCGGAAAGAAGTCGTAAAATCCTGTTCGGATGCGGTAGAAGAGTATCGGGAATTAGTGGAATCCGTAGCAAAACTTGGCGCGAATCGCACGGTTAAAGAAAAAAATAAAATAGAAAAAAAACAACGTATTCGACCGATAGTAACCCATTTTATAAAAGTAAATTATGACCCATCCACCTGTTCGATAGATCTTTTTAAACGTGTTATGATCCGACTCCTCCGGATTGGCTTTAAATTGTCGATTTCT
Organism: Centruroides sculpturatus; assembly: GCF_000671375.1. NCBI lineage: Eukaryota > Metazoa > Arthropoda > Arachnida > Scorpiones > Buthidae > Centruroides > Centruroides sculpturatus. Next base: position 550,192 of record NW_019384869.1, read on the forward strand.
AACGCGGTTTGGCCAATCTTCCGCACCCAAATCCAAACTCGAAGTTGCAGTTTCTCACAAATTGAGACAAAAGTCTTTTTCGTTTTCCCCTCCAGTAGAACGCGTCGCCAGCACGTGTTGCTCGCTCCCCCCCATCGCCGCAGATGGAGAGGAGCGGAGGAGGGGAGGCTTATCTGGTCGCTGAAGCGCGAAATTAAACGAGGCATTACGGTTGGTCTTGGTTCCGCCTAGCCAATCACCTGACAGTTCCTCTGATCACAAGAGTCCGTTGGGAACGCGTTGCTACCAACTTTCCAATCGATAGAGTCTTCGTATAACTCCTATACATTCATTGTACACCTGGTTTCTGTACACACGCGCTACTTCTTTTTTTTTTTATTTTTTTGCTCGGCTCGATTCTGTCAACAGCTAACCCTATATAAAAAGATCTCTTTTTTTTCTACTTCCCCATCCCGCACGACAAAAATTAACTTGTGACCAAACAAGGGGGAGTCTGAATCTATTGCGAGGATGTCGGGAGTTGCACCTTCGATAATCTGTGTATGTGTTCGGCGAACCGGAGAAGATATTGCTGCTGCAAAAGAGTTATAAGCCGTATAAATGGTCAGATGCTATCGTAGTCACGCCGAAAACCGGCGGGGGATACTTCATATTCTACAACTCGGACCCGAGGGGAAGATATAGCATATCAATGTTGGTTAAGCACTGCAAGACCACAATAAAGCCATCAAGAGTACGGCGTGGGTGATGGAGGTAAGCGGCTCGGTAGGACACAACCTTATTAATAGTCGCAGCGGGTGCCTCTTCCGTGCTTAAGAAGTCCCGCTGAGTCTGTTCTCTAACCCGATTCCTTCCCCCATTTTGCCCAGTCGAATTGAAATTTATTTACTTTTATTTTATTTTTTTTTATTCCAGCACTACATTCACTATATTCAGATGTAAAGGAATGGCGGAGAGAGAGAGAGAAGCAATTTGCTGCCAGTCGCCGACATTAACCGTTTTTGTCCTCTATCCGAGCAAATCTAAACTCATCCATCACCGACTATCTGACAGCTCGGGGTGTAGATAGATAGATACCAGTAAAACACAAAGCTGTCCAATTATTAGCCGCGAACACGGCGGAGTCTCCAGATGGTGCAACTCCCGAACGCCGCATGACTTCTCTCCTTATTAAATTATGGAATCGGTTAGGTGAAGACGTTTTCCTACCTGAAAAGTAAGCGAAACCGGAGTTGGTGGATGCCACCATTTCCGGGCTGTCGTCCAGTCCGTCTGGGGACATTCCGGGCCGTAATGGCCTCATGGCTCTTCTCGGACTACGGAAGAAATGCCTTCTGGCTCCCAGAGAGCTGAGTTGTTTCATCCGCCTCTCCTTGGAACGGCGGTTCTGAAACCACACCTGCAAGAAACGCTTCCAATTAGAAGGCATTAATACTTTATCGCCGGCCATTAACACACTTTTCTAATTAAGATAACTAAGCGCCTACGACTCGTTTTACGCAACCTCTATAAAGTGGAAACCGGGACCCGGCACTCGGTTTATGGCGCCATGTTGTAAAACGTAATCCACTTCTTTATGAATTCTAGTTTTAACGAGATGGAGGGAAGTAGATAACGGTCGTACGGTAGCAATTCGGTGAGACGAGGTGGTACCTTTGCCACGCCAAAACAACGGGGGTTCCGCGGAAAAATTACAGGTTGAAAGCCACAAGCGCATCCACCCCTTCGACGGACGCTAGACTTTCATTAATTTGTGGCCATTCTAACACCGCCCGGCCGACGGTGCGTATATAACGCGCACCGCCATTGTTAACATAGGTGAGAAGACCAGTTTGAACGTGCGCCGTCCGGTCACGTGAACGAGCTCCCCTTTCCCAGGGAAGCGTGATTGATGACGGCCGGGGTCAGCGCGACTCGCGAACCGAATGACGTCGTCTCGAAACTTTCGCCGCTCCGATCACGTGACGATCATGCGAATGTTTCCTCTGGAAGATAGATGGTGACCGAAAGAGACGCCGGGTCGACGGTCCATCCATACTTGTCAATTGAGGTTACCTGAATTATATCTGGACTCCGGCTTTCTTACAATAAGTAATTACCGACAAACCGCCATCTTTTACCTTTCCTATTCGATTTAAAGAGTTTTGCAACTCTCCAACATCTTCTTCCATCGATTTTTAATTGAAGCGTGTTGCGTAACGGCAAGACCGTCATTCTCCCGGCTCGTTTTTATCACAAAGAGTAAAGGCAAAACGTCAACAGAAGTCAATAGAGTGGAGACACCGATTATCCCGCTGCTCCCTTAATTAACCCACTCCACTCGATAGTTGCAGATGGAGGGGGACGGAAAAAACAATTGGGGACGGACGAAGGTAGCCAAAAGAGCGAGTCGGTCCGCCCCGAGGGACGACGGCGACAAGTGGACGTATTAATCAGACTGCCCGTGACAAGGGGAGCGTCGGATGTTTGTGGCACGAGAACAATCGAGCGACACGACACCCAACGCGTCCCATTGTTCGCATTCACTAGACAAGCGGCTGAGTAGCCCCACTTCCAAAAGAAAAATGCCGAGCCCGAGGGCGCAAGTGGACGTCCGATAGGAAAATTAGCAAATTTCTCTTTCGATCGTCCACTCGAAATTCTCTTTTTATTCACCAAACAAGTTAGTTGCCATCAGTTTGCCGAGTCATAAACACAGATTTTACCACGTACTTAAACTCTTCCAGTTTGAAGATTACGGATGACGATTTCGGTTTCGCTTTGATTACTATTGCAGAAATGTATTTAAGGGGCAGTTTTCAAAAATGACGGTGGAATATTTCCAGCTTAAATAATTTCGGACTTTTTTATTTCCAGTTCTAGACGTCGACAAACCCGCATGACTCAACCTCCGTCATTCCCCCGTCAGTGAGATCGGAAAGGACGAACATATACAAAAAAAAACTAACTAGAGCAAGCGGGAGGATCATTTTTGTGACGTTTACACTTACGCATACGATTTTAAACCCTAAACGTGGCCGGTCTAGAAGTTGACTTCTTTACAATTAACGACAAACACTTGACTTTTGTGTCTAGCCTTAAAATTTTCGTTCGGATACATATATTTTACAAGAGGAAGTAGAAGCCAGTCGGATGATCAATGAAAGGAAAGTGAGAAATGCAAAAAGAAGAGCTGCCCGGCAGGTTGCTGGGTGGTTGGCAAGGTGTGGTGCGTCCGCGGCACCGCCGTGTCATTTTCCCGACTCGACCTATAATTTACACCTAAATCGTAATTGCCGGTTGGAGTGTAATCGTACACCGTCTGCTTTTTAATCTTCGGGCCACCGAACACACTTAATAAATATTTTGATAAGTGAAAACGGTAGTTGAGAAATCAATTTGGGACGCTCAATAGAAATGTCCAGACGCGATGTCCCTAGTCGGACCTCCCCGAGATGTGCCGTGAATGCAGGTTTTTGCTTTTTTTTCCCCTTCGTTTTCCCTTTCTTAAAACATAATTCTAAACCGCAATTATATAGAGTACGCGCCAATTTATATGGCAGTTTTTTTTCCGATCTGGCAAAATTTGGAATAAACGAGTCGAATTTAAACTGTAGAAACACGCGTTGGCCAGTAAAAAAAAATAATAATAATAAATAAATAAATAAAGAAAGAAAAAAAAATCATTTTACCTGAATGACTCTCATGTTAAGGCCTGTTTCCTGAGCCAATTGTTCGCGAATGTGACGAGTGGGTTTAGGAGTGGCCGCGAAAGCAGCCTTTAGCGTCTCCAACTGTTTGGCTTTGATGGTGGTCCTTGGACCCCTCCTCTTGGTTCCAGGCTGGTTTTCGTCATTCTGTTGAATCGACTTGTCGGATTTGCTGCTGTTGGTGGTGGGGGTTCCGCCGCCGGATCCGGTGCTTCCGTTGGAAGTGGTGCTGCTGTTGATAGGCGAGGCGGCCACCATGGAAGAGAGGGCTCCGCTCAGGTCAGAATCTCGTTCTACGCTCGATTCTCTTTCTGTATCGTGACAGTCCAATTCTAATTGACTGTCCACCTGATCGTCCAGTTCCTTTGTATCTAACGGAGAGTTAGCTGTCAAAACTAAAATTTACACAGAAATTAATTGGTACACGATGACAAACGAACTAAAATATCAAATTTACAACCGATTAAATTACTCTAACGTGGCTTAGGATATTAAATTCCGGTGGTGTTAAGTAATTTCGTTCCACTTAATTCGGAAGACCGAGGTTGTCTCCAAAACGAGACAATTAATACGGATGGCGAAGAGTAGGCGCGATGGGGTGGATGACAAACATCTGTTATCGTGTCGATCTGGAGGTCCACGTGGGCCCGATGTGATTCATTGCATCACGTGACCCGCGCCAGGGTATCCCTCCCTACCTACACGATAAGACGGGAAGGCCGGGATTAGTCGGAGGACGTCAATAGAGGAAGTGATAGCCATGTACGACAGACGGAGACACGCTATTGTCCCGCGCCATGTTTTATTCATAGCGTTATCTGGCAAAGCACGAATGTCCCGCTGTCTTATCTAAAAGCGATACTGTCAACACGTCCCCTACAATTATTTACTGGACCTACCAGTCTGATGATTCGCCCTCGCAAAACCGGATGAAACAATATCAAAAATCCCAAACACTTCGATTCCTCTTAATTAACTTACCTCGGATGTAAAGAAAATAAAAAGTTTCTTTGGTGCTGGCATCTTAGCGTAATTCAAACTAGCGAATCTCTTAAAAGTCAAAAAACAAAAAAGAAAGAAAGAAAAACTCGATAAAATCCAAAGACTTAACATGGAAAATTCATAAATTTCAATTGTATCTAGAGTTAATTATAGGCCTATCCGGTTCATTGACCAAATTAATTTGCTACGATCAATTTATCTTCGTAAGAGAGTTTCGTAGCCTATCCACCAGCTCCAATTTTAATATAATTTAACACCAAATAACGGCAAAATTTTATTCTTAGAAGAATTCCAAGAAATATAATCTAAAGATAACTTATATTTCTACACATCGGTAGGAAATTCTTTCCGTTTCCTTGCTAAACACTAGCTAAACACTTCCTAAAGGTAAACAATATCTTAAAAGAGATTCATTTCATTTTATTCATAATGATAATTGTTACTTTAGTTCCAATGCAATGTAGGTAACCCCTAAAGTAAAAACTATTGTACTGTACATGTTATAAAAGTATTAACAGAGCAAGAATAGAATCATTTTCCGTTGTTCTCTAAGTCGTACACAATTCCTGTTGATTTTTATGGTTATATTTAAAGATATTTGGGATTTTATGTTTTGTGCTGCGATCTACAGAAAATCGCGCGGAAGTCTCCCAAATCTGGTAGACGGATATATCGAGAAATTTCACATCTCTTACGGAGTATTTACGGCAGGCGAACCAAACTAATGCTTCTTTCCAAAGTCGTAACGGGCAAAGTTGGCGAACTCAATCCCTTGTTGCCAAAAGGGCGGATTTTGCAGAGGAGGAGAAAGTGGAGGGTTAACAAATAACGGCGGAACGTTCATCCAGACGCGTCCTTTTGTCCTGCGATGAAGTTTGCTTGTAAAACTGCCATCGTCCTCCGAGTTTATAGCCTTAAATGTGTTATCGGTTACCTGGGGTGGGGTGGGCCACCTGCAACCTCCCTCTGCGCTGTTTGCAGACGACATCGATTTTCCCGTTAGGCTTGTCGATAAACGTAATTCATGAGGAGCTCTTTTCACACAGATCGGTTTTTCATGACATTACAAGGGCAGTAACGAGGGGTGAACCAACGTTCGATGGGGGATTGTGTCGATTAAGCCGCTTCTGGCTCCCGACGGTCGGATTTCCTGGCAGTCTGCAGATAGGATTAGACTAGATTTCCTGACAGACAAAGCTTACCTTCCAAGACTGGGGATCAGGACGGATTTCTCGACAGACTAAACACACGAGTTGGCTACCGGGATTGGTCCAGACTTCCCGACAGATTCCAAGTAAGATCGGGATTAGATATCGCGCGGGGAGAAACGTCGAAACGCTCGGTTAGACTCCAATACAAAAGATGAAAAATTTGGAATCGGATGCGGCCAGGTGCCATCCTCCCATCCCACTAGGAAACGATAACTAGCCTCGGGTTTTCCCGTTTGTCTTTACCAGAAGAACTGCTTTTATGGGAATGCGATCCGAGTGTCTGTCAGATAGGCCCAGCTAATGTATCTGATTCCTATTTGCGGAGGATCAATTTTTCTTTTCATTCTTTTCAATCTCTGATGACGTCATCTCATCAAAGATCTTCGCTTCGAAAATCAGACGAAAGATCTGGCTGTTCCGATGCTGAATGCCAAATGCCATTTTCTGTTATATTTTTGCGCATTATGTAAATCTAAATTATGGAACCACTACTACGGTCATCGGCAAAGATTTTCCATACTTTTTTTCTCGGTTTGACTTCACGTTATCCATTTTCCAGGTCAATACGTACGGTACATGACCAATTCCCAATGCGCTCTTTGATTTTCGTTTAAAACCCTTCCAACATGCTTTCATATTCATTTTCCATTCTAATTAAAGAGAATCGATAATAATAAGGCATTCTACCGTCCAAAATTAAGCAAAATAATTTTATAATTTAATACCTCGATGAAGATGATGCCATTTTCAATCATTAAGAATTCCTTTCAAAAGTAATTTCTATTGATACAAGCCTTAATATTATCCATATTTTTTTTATATAAAAAACTACAAATTTGTACGAATCTTCGTCTTAAATTAATAATATTTAAAGATAAAAATATATTCATAGGCATCTTGATATTTTAAAATCAACTTTCTTGATGCGAAGAATTTAAAGCTATGATATCTTATATCCTTGTATATCAAGTCAAATTGTGTCATAAACGTGAAAAATCTGCCTTAAAAGTAATATTAAAGTAAGAATTTTTAGTCAGCAATTCAATACACGATCTTCAGCTTCTCAAATTATCTAGAATTAACTTTTAGAATAGAAATAGAAAGTAAGTTTTTATTTTTAATAAACTGTATTTATATAATTAAAAACTAATTTTATTTGATATATTTTGTAAGTCTAAGAGGTTTGCCCCATTGATAATTTTTGTTTATTAATCTATAAGAAAGAAAATCCTCGACTGGGCACGCATCGGATAACTTTATATAAGCATCTCTCTCTTGAGTTATCCGTTTCTTCTCTTAACAAGGTAAATGATGAATATAATGTAGAATTAATGACTTTTTCTTTTCTTAAAAGAAAGAAATTTGTAGTTGTTCGTAGAAAGTACCAATTTCTGAAGAGGTACTTTTATGAATGGCTACACCATTTTGCTTCGATAAGGATATCAATCGGGACGTGCTATTCCCAGTTCGCTTCCAAAATTGCCTTTTTTTTTTCTTCCTCCATCTTCGATCACAAACTTTAATTATTCAAACTTTAATAATGTATTTTCTTTTTTTTTTTAGTTTGTTTATTACATTTCGATCAAATTGGGAATTCCCTTCGTTTGGATTTTAACTTCAATTCGCTTTAAATGACTTTTAGATCATTATTTACATAAAAGATAAAGAAAAAACAGAGTAACGAGAACATAAATATGTTGTAAAAATGTGAAAAACATATTTTGTATATTACTTTGGATGTATAAAAAGTGATGGCATTTGGTTTCTCTATAATTTCTCCAAGGTAAGAAGATAATCAAGTTGTCTATGATGCGTTATGATAGAGATTACGATTTTTGACTTTATTTTAAATAATAATAGAGAAAAAAAAAGCAAAAATATCTCGTCAAAGTTATCGATAAAAAGTTTAAATGTATACATTATCTGGATTTTTGTTTAAATTTAAAATTAATGTCTGTGCAAGAAGTGTAACTTCTATTATGGATTCATACTACTATCGCTCATAATTACATAGTATAATGTTAAGGGCCTATCCATCTATAGTCGTTTAGTTCCGTTATTAAGTAAAATTATATAAAAAATATGGTGAAAATTTAATATTTTAGATAAAAGTTTTCAAAGATAAAAATTCAGTTATGTTTTTTTTACAATTTTCTTAAAAGATTTAACTCGAACTACACGAAATTAGCCTTAAATATTTTTTTAAATAAATTTTCATGAAATTTAACTATATTTAAAATAAAATGTATATTTAAATTGAAGAAATCTTTTTTAAATCTTAAACAAAAATTAACTATTTTTCTTGAATATAAACAATCGTTTACGCTCCACATTGAAATGTAAATATGTAAATGATGACTGCGCCTTACTTGGAATATAAAAACAGAAATAGATGGAGTTAATTATTGTATAAGAAAATTTGAAAAATAATAAAAAAATATATATATAATTGTAAATTTCTTTTCTGTATCTTCTAATAATCATTTTCTTCTACTCGTTTTGCAACCGAAATAGCAGAAATCAGATTGATCTTTCTCATATCTCTGAGGAGTTTATCCTGTAGAAATTTCTTTCGATCAGCCTTGACCACTAATTCCTTTCATCCTATTGTGGTCAACCAAGTAAGAAGTAAATTCTCTATCATTGGATCCTGTTTTTCCTCTGTCTGTTTCGAATTTAAATAGATTGCTACGTAAAAATGCACCGATTTCATTTACGCACGTTTTCAATGGGGGAACAAAAGAAAACTTCCTAGCTTTTTCGAATAGGAATTTTTTTTTTTTTTTGCCTTCGATTCGTTTATAAATAACTTTATTCATCATTAAGTAAATAGGATAATCTAAATGAATAGGAATTAAATCTGATAAAGAAAAAAAGCTCGTCCCATTAGCGCAATTAGGAAGAGTCCGTAATGATAGGTGTGAAGGAAGAGCGCTTTAATATGGAAAGTTGCTCGAACCGATTTGTCTTTGCCTCTTGTAATTAAAAGGTCGTTAAACTAAATGAATAGATTTTGAACGTCCTCACGAAAACGTGAAACTTCCTTTTTTTTTCTCTCTCTCTCTTTCCTTCACTACAATTCCTAAAATTGTCACGATTTCGGCCGTATGCGATTATCGTCACCTGTTCCACCAATTTAAGTTTTACTAGACGGTTGCAATCACATGTTTAGTATAAGAAAGGCTTTCGAATCTTCGAGATTTATCTTTTATTAGGTGAAAAACAAACCCAATCTCTTATAAAATTAGACAAGTTTAAGAAATCGAAAGCTCATTTTGTCTTGCAATAAGGGTATTTTCAGTGATCGATAGGGCGTGGTGCGGTAGTTGGGCCTTTCACTAAACCATGACACGGAAGGTGGAGTTGTGGTCAACTTACAAGAGGAAAAAAAAAGGAAAAAGAATATTTATCAGTGTCTGCCCTTGTAGAAAGAAAAAAAAATTGTATGTATAAGGAAAAAAAACTGCATGATAATTTGTTTGGAAACAATCGTCAACTGCACGAAGCGAAGTGAGGTTTCGGATTTCACAAAAGTTTCATCCTAACTTCGTGTCCAAGTGCATTGATCCGTGCAACACTGCCTAATCCTTAATCCCGAAAGATATTAAAACTTTTCAATCCCGGTTCGGAAGTGAAGAGGGGAGACGACAAGATCGTGTTACGACTGAACAAGTCTCGTGAGAAAAAAGAAACCCTAGATTAAGAAACTGGAAAGGTATTGGTAGATGTCTAGTACGGATCGTTAATTCCGACCGGTTGTTTTCTTTACAAAAATCGCTATTTTTCTTGCTAATTGAAATTTAATTGCTCGCAGCTACCGGCAGAAACAAACAGTGGAGGAAATTTTAATGCAAAGCTAATTACATTTACAAAACTTACGATAGGAAAGGTTTTACATATTTATAACACGCTCGATTACCATTTTTAGATTTCGATGCCATCTTACCTTGGTTATAACGACTGTTGAGATAGTCTTCTTTACAGATGAACCTGTTCTCGTCCAGGACGTAGAGTTCTTCCCCCGTAGATAACTGTTTCCGACACACCATACAGGTGAAGCATTTGAGGTGGAAAACTTTATTTCTCGCTCTCCTCACCAAGTCCGTCGGAGATATACCCTGACAGCATCCAGCACATTTCGTACCGTAACGCCTGAAGATATACAGAGAGAAAAATACGATCAAAACCCCTCCAATCACCGTTTGATGCAAATTATTAACTTACACTATTTAAATTAGCTAAAACGAATCAAAGACCGGTTTGCTTCCGGCAAAAAGCTTTCTAATTACCTAGTGCGGAGCCGCCCTAAGGATGGCTCCACCTTCCTTTGTTTTGCATATCTCGGATATAAGTAGGGAGCGCGTGGCTGCAGAGGATTAAGGGGTCGACGACGTGGCGGATGCCGACATTAAGGGATTAGACTGTTAAGTTGACGAGTGTCAAAGGACGACGCTTCGAAGCGTCTTGTCACCTTCTCCGCGCGACTGCTTTAAGGTTAAAGATCAGGTAATCATTTCATTGGACGACACTCATCTGGGGATCAGTTACTTCCATCAACGGAACGGTTATTAAAGCATCTCTCTCTCTCTCTCCTCCCCACCTACGTCTTGACAGATAACCGACTCTATCTTCTCGCATGTGAAACTGTCGTCTAAACAGAATATTTCTTTCATATACCTAGGTATATACACTCCTTATTTAATTCCGAAATGCCTCTTTAGATGCTTTTCTAGCTCTTCAACCGTTAAGAAAATCTTACTACTCAACCAAATATGTTGTACTATGTTTTCTCTAAGAACTGCGGGATGCTATCAATCAATAGTAAACTAGATACGTAACTTAACTATTAAATATCGATTACGGACGATGCTTTAATTTTTCGCATAATTTTCCTCTAAAAAGAAAAGGATTAAAACTACAAATAATAAGTGTTTTATATCATAGTTATAAACTAATCGACTGCTGAATTATTTTAAATTTTTATACACATCTTCCTAAGGCAAAATTTAAATTTCGTCCTCTTAGGACCTAAATTTTCGATACGCAAAAGAAAAAAAAAACTTCGCAATAATTCTATAGAAAAATCCCATCTTTAGAATAATATGTAGTTAGGCTATGCAGGAGAATAATTAAGAAATTGTTAAACTCGATTTTAATGAGATACAAACCTCTATCTTTACAGTTAGATTTGGCCTATGGCTTTATTTTAATTCATTATTTTTAAAGTATAATTAATAGATTGTTATAATTAGTTAAACTGTTTCCTACAAGTAACATTTCCTTTAGCCAGTTTTATAAGCAATAAACTGATTTATAGAGTAGAAAATTAACAATATTCGTGTTCGATAGATAATAATTAGCCATTATGAGTTTATTACTGATCATTACTTTATGAGAAAAATAAATAAGATTCCTATAATCAATTAATACATAAAGTAGTCTTCTTAATTTCTCTTTCTATGCGTTAAAATTTATGTTTTTCATTCTTACATTACGGTTTTTATAGATTTTACATGAACATAATTTCGTTTCTGATATAAAAATGTAGAAGAAAATAAGAAAGTGATTAAATAAAAAGTAAGTTAACTTATACATAGACAATCTCACTCTATAAATTTTTAAAAAAATACCCGTTATAAGAGGTAAAATTCAAAGCAAACTACACGAAAAGTCTATATCTAGCATTAAAATATACATTAAAAATAAAACAGAAAATACACACAAACGTTTTCCTAATAAATTAAAACTTATAAAGTTAACTGTCAGATAGACTTTGCTTGAGATTTTTTGCTATTTGAACTTAAATCTCTGCCCGAATTAGGCTCTTTAGATCTTATGAAAGAAAAAATTTTCCAAACGGATTTAAAAAATCTTGCTGTATTATTAGACTGGCTACGTTTTCGTTATATTATTTTGTAACTTAAAAATATATTAAAATCAATTATATACTGTATATATATATATATATTAATGGCAAGATTAATTTAAAAGATTTTTATAGCAATATAACTTGACGTTCAATTAGTAGATCATATACATTAAAAACATTTAATTTTTTGGGAAGAATTTATTTAGTACGTGACACAAAAATAAAGTTACTTAATTCTAAAATTAAAATTTGATCTCATAAATAATTAAAAATATAAGAATTCCGAAACAATTTTAAGGGAAATCTTCACGAACTTAAAAGACGGTTGCACCNCGAAATAACATAACAGTGATACTGGAGAGAGAATACGATTAAAAATTATATTTACAAATTAAAACCGGTTATATTTATATAGAGTATAAACTAGCTTGTAATTTTAATATTGAATCATATGACATTTAATTAATATTTTTCTTAATGAGTTATAAAATTATGAAATATTCCATATATTTTATAACATTAAATTCCTTTTCTTTTTTACTTTTTGATGCTTATTAATTAGTTTTTGTCATTTTTTTCTTTCCGAAGGATTCTTTCGTATCGATGAAAACGATGACGAATCTGATTTTAAACCGACTTTTACTTGTTATAAAGACGTAAATTAAGCATTTATTGTTGTAAATAATAATTATTAAGTAATATTAAATAAATATAACAGTTAATGATCGTATAAAGTATTGTTTTATACGAAAAATAGAGAAGTAAACCCAAGTTTTAATCACCCAAATCTAGTTTCAATACTAAAATCAATACGTTTAAGTAAATCTTATAGAAATATACGTTCATACAAATATGGCCTACACCTTCGGATTAAGTTTATATTAAAATAAATATTAAATATACAGTTTTTTTTCTTCTTCTTCTAAGTTTTGAACTTATATTACGATCTTATTTCTTTATTTTCCTAAAGCTACAAATTAATATTGATAGGAAGAAGTCTTCTCGGAACAATGGGAAAATTAAAGAAAATAAATAAATAATAAATTAAACATGAAAATTTATTCACATTTTTCTATAAAAATAAGTTAAATTCGCATATAAATTTAGATAAAATTAAAATTAAATCATCGTTTTATTATCGCAACGAATATTATTATTTCATTTTGATAGTAAATTCGATGATTCTATCAGTTTAAACAATTAGTATTAAATTAATATAATCTAAAAGTAATTTTATAAGTTGTTCGAAATATTAATTTTAATTATAATTAGTAAAGATCACTTACAAAAGATTACAAATATTATAATTTGGAGAATATATTATTAAATATTTTATAGAATAATTAGAAGAATTCTTTCACGAGAGTCTGTCATTTAGCTTACTTTAAAGATAATATGTCTCTCTCTCTCTCTCTCTCTCTCTCTCTCTCTCTTAATTGTGAAGATAGACTTTAAGTTAAATTTTGGAGGAACTCATTTAGAGATGCAAAAGATCTTTTTAGTCCTCATTTGAGTTAATTGTGCTTTAATATTAATACGATTACACGTAATTCTACAACCATCTTTTGCCATCGCAGATTAGGATTCGAACACGATCCATCCACCATAATTTTTCATGGACAATACGGATTTTATCACATTCACTGAACCTATTTTACTTAGATTAGGTCTAACTAGAATAGAAATCGAAGGCAGTCTATAACCTTTATGCGATGATGACTCGCGTAACAAATACACTAATTCAATATCAAGGAATGTTACATTTCAATAATTAAGGCCATACGGTAGATAGACTATTTCATTTATCATTATTTTCAGATCAAAGTACTCGTATTACGTACGATGCATACTAAGATAAATAAAATCTTCGAATCTATGTCATTTACTCTTCGTCCATTAGCCGGCATGGGTGCTATTAAACACGGCACAGTTCGAGGAATCATATACGATATTTTTCATATATTTATTCAAATCGTCGAGATATTTTACATATTCGGAAACAAGACTTTAAAAAAAAAAGAGTTTTTTTTTAAAAAACAAACATACGAATTCGTCAAGAAATTCATTCGCATCTTCAAACAAAATAATAAAGATTATAACAAGTAATTACTGATTTAACAAGTAACTTAAAAATAAAGCGAAGATCAGCTTATTAACAGAAATAATTTCCTGTTTTCGCTTCCAATAATTTACTGAACATTGAAACGTCTTTTACAATTGTTTTTGGATGTTTTTGACAAGTTAATTTGAAAATGTCCCGCAGTTAAATTTTAAATAACGCGCCCGACGATAGATTCGGACATGTTTAATAAGAATAACAAAAAGAAATAATAAAAAAAAACAAAACTTATTAGGCGAAAATTCTGATGATCATTAATAAGATTTGAGTAGAATACATTTATCCTTTAAAATGTAATCTAATTTACAACTCGAATCTACTATTTCCGAATCAATTGTATGATGTTGTTATGTTAAATACTTTACAGAAGTTTGTAAAAGCATTTCGACTTCCCTTAAGCCATGTTCTACTTAAGATCTTTCAGGAAGTTTTATCCACGTGACTTCTTAACTCATCCGTCCTCTTCATTGTAAATTGCCTGAAGATATTGACCCGCTTAAAACAGTTTGATATTAATTTTCTCATTCGAATCTACGTAGTGGAGACTGAGGCATACAAACGTATAAAATATTTTATAATTTTTTTTTGTTTTTATTATTATTATTTTACATTTTAAATTCGGTAATTAAATTAGATTCATTCTCGGAAATTACTTTAAAAGATATAGATGCCGCTTAGGCTAATTTTTACATACGTTTCTATTTTTGTAGAAAATTGCCATTCTTTCTAGGAAAGAATTACGTACGAAAATAATAATTTGATCCCGTTTGAAAAATAGTTTTCTATGATAATAACTACATACTTATTAGTATTCTTCTCTGTTAAGTTACCCATGCATATGCAAATTTCATAAACTGTGTTTTTGAACTTACGAAAATTCGAACTTCATATTAAATGTTATAAACATGTTTAACTTTCTTCTTCTTCTTCTTCTTCTTCTTTTTCTTCTTTACAATTTAATGGAAACTTTCTGTAAATTTTTTTCAATTTAGATTTCTTCATAATTTAACTCTTCTGATGGCATTTTGAATCAAGTTTTAAAAATGATGCTAAAGTAAAAAAAGAAAATGTCGAAGTAACCAAAGGCCTATACAAATCGAAATAACATAACAGTGATACTGGAGAGAGAATACGATTAAAAATTATATTTACAAATTAAAACCGGTTATATTTATATAGAGTATAAACTAGCTTGTTGTTCGGGCTATTGTTTTAAGTTTATCAACTAAATATATTGAAAATATCTTTAAAAAAAAAAAATAACTAAAAGTAACACTTTGAATTATATTTTATCCAATATCCGAAGCCGTTTTTTCTTATAATTTTAAACTATAATCTCCGAATAGGCCACGATATTCTATGAAATTAAGCGCAATACTTTTGAATAAGTATATTCTACATACGAGGAGAAGCGACAGAGTAATGCATATAAATCTCTTATCAGTAAAAAAATAAAAATAAAACTAAATTACTACATATAATAAAAATAAAGACGAGAATCGAATGTGGTTATTCTCTAATAACAAAAATCTCGGATAATCCGGTTTTGCTTTAATAGGAGCCGGTTAAACGGGATGTTAGTTCACTTATCTTCGGGCGACATGTCATCTGAATTGTGGTCTTTGACATTTTGATCAGAACAAAATCAGACATCGATCATGGTTTCTCAGCAGTCATGATCGATGGCTAAGTGATTTCAATGATAATGTAGGTCTATCTGTACAAATATTATCCATTGGAAGATCACAACCACTCGCGATTCTCTAACAAACAGGTATTTGTCCATTTAATTTTGTATAGACTCGATTCGATTTAAAATTCATTTTGGAAGATTAATTTCTCCTGTTTTTTTTTTTTTAATACTGGAATTTTTCTTTCAATATCCATAAATATATTCTGAGACCGAGGGCATTTATTAAAACGATAAGATAATCATTTTTATGGGAAAATGTAGTCGTTCTTTAAACATTTCTTCTTAAAAAAGAGATAGACCAAGTAGGCAAAGTATCTTTACGTTTGATTTCTATACAATTTTAAACACTATTATTACAGAGAGATATCATCTCATGCGAGAAAGAACTTTTTTCTTTCTAAATAATCGACTATTTTACCTATAAAGCTACAGTTTTTGCTTACGAAATCGACAATTGCATCCTTACTAACACGTTTTAGTCATCACAATTACTAATTTATGATTTAAATATCATATCCAAAATACAAATTTATCTATTAAACAGCAATTTAAAACTATTGTGAGAAAGTTTAACTGGTGACAAAGGTCAAAAGAACAAGAAAAGAGCGAGCCAAAGAATAAAGGCTGTAAAGGCAGCCATTATAGCTATTATTTAACATTGCCAACTCTGCTTTCATGTGGATTAATAATCAAACGAAGTGCTACTCGAGCAGATTACCCATTAAATCTGATAAATTTGGCTTCTCTCTCTCTCTCTCGTTTACTAGACGATATTCTTAATGTTTTCTAGATAAATGAATCGGAAGACAGATGAATTAATCGAAGCAGACTGATCTTGTTTAATAACCTATAATAAACTGGTCGCCTGCTCTTCGCTACTTATATAAAATACATATTAATAAGAGTTATAATGGTTTGGATCGCGGCCTACAAAGAATTTCGTAAAAACATTAACTTTATAACTAAATGAACTGATTCAATACTTGTAGAATTCTAAAACTCCTATATAATGAAAGAAGATAAGTCAAAAACCTTCTAACGAAGTATGGCGCATTTTCAATGCTCCTGGAGATAAAATTTAGTTCGTTTGGAGCTTAAAACTCATAATTATCTCTTCTAAAATTCTATAAACTATTCTGCATAATCTACGGATCAATTTTGTGAAGTTTTAAAGCCATAAATCTACAAAACTTATCATTTTTTGCTGCATTATAACACCACAAAAGAGGGATACGCTTCATGCATATTCCCTTACGATATACTGTACAAGATATAAATATAACTTATTTCTATATAAAAATTCTTATACAGAAGAATAAAGTGGATGTAGAAAAGTCTAGTATCTAATATCAACACTTTATGGTGTCTTAAAACAAAAAAAAAAATCGTTATATTNATTAAAGAGAATCGATAATAATAAGGCATTCTACCGTCCAAAATTAAGCAAAATAATTTTATAATTTAAAAACTATTATTTCTAAACTCTTCGATAATAAAATAACAGATCAGATTCACTCTTAAATACTTAAAATATGATAGATTTTGTTTTCGAATTCCTAACATGCTTAACGTTTAACAAAAATTCTTTCGATATATCATCATAGAAAATTTCTCGGGTGTATCGAAAGCTGTGTTTTTTTTTCTCTTCCCTTTTTTTTTTACTCCCCTAAAAAAAATCTAGAAACCAACTTACAGTTTGTAAAATTCATAGTAAATTTTTACATCTTTATATGCAAATATTTGTTTTTTTCCATTTCTCCAACATAAGAAAATTTTGTTTTAAATTGAAAATGGGCAATTCGAATATCTCGCGGACCAATTTCTTTCATGTTACATTTTTTTCTTTCTTTTTAAGAAATTACTTAGGTATATTGGTTCCTTATCATAAGAATCAGATTTTTACGTCCTTCACAGTTTTCGAGAAGTTTTTCTCCCATAAGTTTTCTATTTGATTAAGAGCGTTGGGGGTAAGAAGAAGAAGAAGACAATGTCCAAAAATCGAATCTTTACAACAGAAATCACTTAATTATATTTGAATAAACAAACTTATTCCTGGACTCAATATAAAGAAAAGTTTCCTTATCAAAGTTTATCTACGATTATTAAGATTAAACACTCTTAAACTACTTTACTACCGTTATAATTTTAACAACCGATATAAAATATATATTTGTATGGACAGTAAATTAATCGTTGTATACATAGTATTGTCATCTTCTCACATTACCTATCAGATTATTAATGTTTAGCTATCAAACTATATATATATTAAACTAGTGAAATCATAAATTAATGATATATAGTTAAGAGCTACTGTAACTATCATCAATTTAGAAATTTACTGTAAATGAAATTCAAAAATGATCTTTAAATTGTTTCTTTTGGTTATTTTTTAACCTTATTTTTAAATTTTAATTCTATAAATTTAAAAAAAAAAATTATCTAAAAACTACAAAAATGATACAAGGATGATGAATTTCCGAATTAGAGATAAATAACGTTTACGTAAAGATATTCAGGAATAATTTTAAAGTTTTTAGTCTACGAAAATGTTTCAAAAATCATATAAATCTTATGGCTTTGAAGGATTTTTAAAATCGCTTAGTCTGAATAATTTCTAAAGTTTTCAAGTTACGAAGAGTTCCTTAAAATCTTCCGATTCTAGATAATTTCTACCAAAAATTCTTGAAAACTCGTATCAGTTTAGTAATTTCTAAAATCTCAAGACTCCGAGAAATTCTTAAAATCTTGTTCCTCTAAGGAACCTTTTGAAAATATTTACTATAAAACAAAAAAAAAAAAAGAATATAATGTTAAGAGAAGATCGAAAGAATTCATAATATACATCAATTTTATCGTATTTAACTTCACAGTATGACAAACTCTGTTTCCAATTCCCAAAACGATATTTGCTTTATCGATTTTAGGCCATTTATACAATTCATAATTAACAAATTCTGCAACTGTTGAGAAGAATTTAATCGTATATTTTTACCAACGAAATATTATTATTTTTTTTTTTCTTTCTTTTTATCGAGAAAAAAAAAAATATTCCAACCGTCACTTTCTTTCCAATGTCATTTGACATTTTAAACTATACTTCGTGTTTAAAAAAAAAGATATATAAGATCCTATACTCGTGGTATGTTTATAGTTTATCCTATTGAACTACAAAAACATGTAGCCACGTTTCTGCCACTTATAAATGATTATTTAAGTAAAATTGATATTTATGTACTGAAATATATAAAAATAAAAAAGAAACCAATAATTTAAAAAAATCGATAGAAAATCTTGTGATAAATAATCGTTAGATTTACCAAGAGATATAAATTCTATTGATTTTTACAAAAGGATAAATAACCATAATTTATTTTTATCTATACTTTTTATTCCTAGGACTATATTTATTACAGAGATACCCTTACGATATACTGTACAAGATATAAATATAACTTATTTCTATATAAAAATTCTTATACAGAAGAATAAAGTGGATGTAGAAAAGTCTAGTATCTAATATCAACACTTTATGGTGTCTTAAAACAAAAAAAAAAATCGTTATATTAATATAAAGACGTATTAAGCATCTAATCCGTTCTCTTACAATGTCCAAAAATCGAATCTTTACAACAGAAATCACTTAATTATATTTGAATAAACAAACTTATTCCTGGACTCAATATAAAGAAAAGTTTCCTTATCAAAGTTTATCTACGATTATTAAGATTAAACACTCTTAAACTATGCAAATTATTAACTTACACNGAGTATTTTATTTGCAGTTTTATTTTAAATACTGTATTTTTTTCCCTCAAAAAAGAAATATGGTTTAAAAAAAACCTTGAATAATTTATCTTATTTAACTGTTATTAATTGAAGTTAAATTTAAAAATTAACAGTTTTTAGCAAGTTATTAGTTTACAAAAGGATTATTATAACAGCAAATTTTCACAATTGTTTATAGAATTTTTTTGTTAATGTATGAACCAATCAAAAGTAACCCCACAGTTAAATAAGTTTTAATATATAGATAGATAAATAACATTACATCAACTTGTTTATATTTTGATTAAAAAATATAAGTAGTAAACATTTGCTATGTTTTAAATCTTGTTTTCCATATAACAGAAGAAAATAACTATAAAACAAAGCAAAAGTGTATATATATACTGTATATAGCTCCTATAAGTAAATTCCAACTATCAAAACAGTAACTAAATCATATTAGTAAACAATAAACAGATTCTAATCATCTTGAAAGGATGAATCCTATCAATTGGGTATACAATAACATCATCTATATCTTTATTATTTCTATTTATGATCTAATTTAACAGAATTTTTCCTTAAATAAAAAGATGAGGAATTAACCTTTAGTCTATATGTATTTGTCAATATCTTATAGTTAAAATTATGTATGTACTTTGAAAGGAATTATAGGCTATATTTGAAACTCCTGATTTTTAAATAGTTGAGTTATAGGCAACCACTGTAACTTATTTCTAGAAATAGTAAATTTTTAGAATTTAAGTACAGTATAGTTTAATTTTAACAATCTAACATATTCAAAAACAGAAGGTTAAACTTGAAAAATATAAAACTTCTTATGATTCATCATAATTTACATAGAAAATGAAATTCTATATATTATTCATCACAAAAACCTATTCTAACAATTAATGCATAAATTTATATATTACAAAAGCATATTATTAACAGCACTTAAACTCAAATGCATTTTTAATTATTAATAATATAACATATTTGTTTTTAAGCTCTAATCAAATTATATTTAAATTTAATGTAGTATAAAACAACAATATGTAATTCTCCCATAAAATACAAAATTTAATGCTATATTATGGGTCCTAAATTATAGCAAAAGCAGTTTTATTTATTTCTCATTTTATTATTAAACAATCTAATTCATTAATTTTAATTTATAGTAAGAGTGATTCTTAAAAATTCATCCATCTCTTTATATAATTCTTTATTTTAAATTACACTTTCTATCAATATTTAAAAATCTTAATGTCATTTAAGTAAAACTTAGTTTTATTTTTCTTCTTTTTTTAAGTGAATTTAAGGATGCCAAACTACTTATTAACTGAAAGAGGTCACTTTTATACAACATTTTTTAACATGTCAAATTGCTTATCTTTCTGATAAGCAACTCTTTCAAATAATCATCTTCTTCAAAACAAAAATTTTTTTTTAATATATTTATTTTAAACTTTCATAAATCTAGAAATCCTACTTATGATAATTAAAGTGAATGACTTTATAATAACAACAATAATTTACTAACTACTTTTATTATCTGCATTTAATTCAGATAATTATGCCATAACCAAGTTAAGCTTGGCAAGTTTTTATAGACAAGATTCTGCTATCTATACCTATTAATTTCTCATTTGTCACATTTAAGTGATTGGGGAAAAATCTTTTTTAAGTGGAATTACATTGAATATCATTCTGTAATATTAATTTTCGCGTAAAATATTAGAGAAATTTAAAATTCAATTTGTTTGGATACTTATAAAGAGTTAATAATGTCATTTATTTTCTTTGAAGAATTAATGGTGGGCTTGAGTAAAAAATATTTACTTGCTGCCATCAATTTGCTGCTGCTATTCAGATGTGCAAACTTAATTTCACTTAAGCAAAATACTGTAAAGATTCTTTAAAATCTTTTTATTATTATTATTATCTTTAAATAAACTGCATTTATGGTTTTAATGAGAGGTATTTAAATGGAACAAAACATTAAAACATTTAAAAATCTATCAATAATTAATAGCAATGGGGGGCAACTTACCTGTGGTCAGCCTGTAAATACCTGTGTAGAAAGTTGCATAGTAATATTCACTTGCAAATAATTATCTTTGTCTTTTTCATTTTGACCGCGTGCCCACTGCCCCCAGCTAACTTTAAGGGGAGGAAACCTGAAAAGGACTTTGTGTGTCGTTGAAAATGTTGAATTGTGATGGATGAAGTTGGTAGTCTACTCTGTTTAGGCCTAGCTTCTATTCTCTCATGAAACTCATTGCAAAGACTAAAATCTTTTCAAAATAGATGCTTTCATAAGAACTTAATATATTTAAATTACTGTGTATGCATTTCATAACTCTCAAAATTATAGGTCTACTTCGCATTAACTTCATCCATTAGAGTATTTTATTTGCAGTTTTATTTTAAATACTGTATTTTTTTCCCTCAAAAAAGAAATATGGTTTAAAAAAAACCTTGAATAATTTATCTTATTTAACTGTTATTAATTGAAGTTAAATTTAAAAATTAACAGTTTTTAGCAAGTTATTAGTTTACAAAAGGATTATTATAACAGCAAATTTTCACAATTGTTTATAGAATTTTTTTGTTAATGTATGAACCAATCAAAAGTAACCCCACAGTTAAATAAGTTTTAATATATAGATAGATAAATAACATTACATCAACTTGTTTATATTTTGATTAAAAAATATAAGTAGTAAACATTTGCTATGTTTTAAATCTTGTTTTCCATATAACAGAAGAAAATAACTATAAAACAAAGCAAAAGTGTATATATATACTGTATATAGCTCCTATAAGTAAATTCCAACTATCAAAACAGTAACTAAATCATATTAGTAAACAATAAACAGATTCTAATCATCTTGAAAGGATGAATCCTATCAATTGGGTATACAATAACATCATCTATATCTTTATTATTTCTATTTATGATCTAATTTAACAGAATTTTTCCTTAAATAAAAAGATGAGGAATTAACCTTTAGTCTATATGTATTTGTCAATATCTTATAGTTAAAATTATGTATGTACTTTGAAAGGAATTATAGGCTATATTTGAAACTCCTGATTTTTAAATAGTTGAGTTATAGGCAACCACTGTAACTTATTTCTAGAAATAGTAAATTTTTAGAATTTAAGTACAGTATAGTTTAATTTTAACAATCTAACATATTCAAAAACAGAAGGTTAAACTTGAAAAATATAAAACTTCTTATGATTCATCATAATTTACATAGAAAATGAAATTCTATATATTATTCATCACAAAAACCTATTCTAACAATTAATGCATAAATTTATATATTACAAAAGCATATTATTAACAGCACTTAAACTCAAATGCATTTTTAATTATTAATAATATTTAATTAAAGATTACACATTATATAACATATTTGTTTTTAAGCTCTAATCAAATTATATTTAAATTTAATGTAGTATAAAACAACAATATGTAATTCTCCCATAAAATACAAAATTTAATGCTATATTATGGGTCCTAAATTATAGCAAAAGCAGTTTTATTTATTTCTCATTTTATTATTAAACAATCTAATTCATTAATTTTAATTTATAGTAAGAGTGATTCTTAAAAATTCATCCATCTCTTTATATAATTCTTTATTTTAAATTACACTTTCTATCAATATTTAAAAATCTTAATGTCATTTAAGTAAAACTTAGTTTTATTTTTCTTCTTTTTTTAAGTGAATTTAAGGATGCCAAACTACTTATTAACTGAAAGAGGTCACTTTTATACAACATTTTTTAACATGTCAAATTGCTTATCTTTCTGATAAGCAACTCTTTCAAATAATCATCTTCTTCAAAACAAAAATTTTTTTTTAATATATTTATTTTAAACTTTCATAAATCTAGAAATCCTACTTATGATAATTAAAGTGAATGACTTTATAATAACAACAATAATTTACTAACTACTTTTATTATCTGCATTTAATTCAGATAATTATGCCATAACCAAGTTAAGCTTGGCAAGTTTTTATAGACAAGATTCTGCTATCTATACCTATTAATTTCTCATTTGTCACATTTAAGTGATTGGGGAAAAATCTTTTTTAAGTGGAATTACATTGAATATCATTCTGTAATATTAATTTTCGCGTAAAATATTAGAGAAATTTAAAATTCAATTTGTTTGGATACTTATAAAGAGTTAATAATGTCATTTATTTTCTTTGAAGAATTAATGGTGGGCTTGAGTAAAAAACAAATAATAAACTCATAATTATGGTTGTATTTTGTAATTATTAATTAAAATTAAAAATTAAAAAGCAAACAGAGGTAAAACTTGTAACTGAAAATTGGGTTTGTTCTAATTCTGTCTTGTAAATAAATAAACAAGTTCAGCAAACTCGTTATAAGTTTTAGTAAGTAAATTTCAAAGATTAAACAAGTTGGGTCAATTAGTTTTGTCAAAGAGGAGTCCTCCGACCGAGTTGACATTAGCTGAGAATCATTTTGACATGATAAAAGTGTTAAAATGCTAATTGCCTCGTTTATTTTGTTGTAGAACGTGACATAAAGCCCTTTCTAGCATATATTTTATTTGTCCACTGCACAAATTAACAACAGAGAACCTAATTAATATAACGGCTTTTAACAAATTGGATAAGAAAATAAGGTAGAAAATTTTACTGGAAATGAATATTCAGCAGTTAAGTTTAGAACTGACCTTGGTCATTCCAGTTAAAACAAGTCAGCCAGCGTGTGAAAACAGCTGATAATAGGGATTAAGTGACCCCCTCACGATTGTCAATCACGGTTTCTAATCCCTGCTGGGAGTGGCATCCTTTGCTTTCCCGACCACGTGTACCCGATGTAAAGATACTTAAATGTGTCACCTGTACGCGTTTAAAGCTTAACTTAAAGGCTTCTAAACTAAAATCTACTTAACTGTCAAAATATCGACCCTAGGCCGGTATAAAGTGTTCCAACCCATTTTAAAATGTCAGAATTTTGCCACTCGTCAGATCCGTAAAATATTTACGCTGTTAATATAGGAAGATGGATAAATTTTGGCTTTTAAATGTCATTAACCCGATAACGATCTAGATATTAAAATGCTCCCATTGCATTTTAACAGTACTTTAAAAGATGGGAAAACGACATCGGAAGCTTTATAACCCGTTAAATACAACTCTTGTAAATAATTACTAGAAACGTAAGAGAAGGATGGCTTTGAACTTACTTGAAGAAATCGTTTCTGCAGTAAATTTTCCCATCTCTCGAAAAGCACTTCTCTGTCAAATTACATTTGCAGTCACAGCACTGGACACACTTAGCGTGCCAAGAACGGTCTAACACATTGAGTAAAAATCGGTCTAGGATGGGACGATCACATCCGGCACATTGCACCATCTTCATATTGGCATAACAATCGAATTAGCACCCACACTCGACGACTGTCCGATAGAAAAAAACGAAGGTAATTTTCCGGCCGAAATGCTAATGTTCGTGTAGGAAACTGGCTGGTTTGACAGGCAGCGTGCACCTCGCTATTGTACACATGGGGTCAGTCGATGCGGCCTACGACGGAGCTTACACGGTGCCATCTGCGCAGACGGGCTCGTCACCCCGGTACCTAGCTTCGCAGCAGGAAATTTATTTTCCTCTTCGTGGCGTTAAGGCGGGACTAGCGAGTGCCTATCAAACTCAGTCTCACTCTACTCTCTCCACCGCTCGCCTCACTACCACTGGTTGGCTGGTTGGGCTGAGCCTTCAGAGTCAAACGCGTTCGCCGGCTATCTCGCTCATTCTCTCTACTTATTCTTTTGTTAAGATTTTTTTTTTATCGGGAGATATGTCAAACTTGCCTGTTTGTACTTCAACTCGATTCTAATTTATTATTCCGATGGTCATTGCCTTTGTACATATGCAAAATATAAATATAAATATACCTTTGAGATGCTTTTCTTTTACGTTTAAATGCGAGTTAGAGACGTAAAAAGTTTCTGGATTACGTTACGAAACGAGAGTAATTTTCGATAACGACAACTTTAAACATATCCGGAGTCTTGAGTTATTTATAGCTCGTAGCAGTCACCCTTCGCAATTTCGCTAAAACTTATAACTTTGTCGAAATTAAGGTTTTGCTATTGAAGGACCAACCCTGTTTCTGTCGGAAATTCCTTTTTACTATCAAACCAATAGCAGGTGGATAATATATCTGTAGGAGAGAGAGAAAAACAGAGGAGTTCTGTTCTTGGTGCGATTGGCCCCGGGGCCATCTAACAATCATCCATCAGTTGGAGACAAGCCGGGTACCTGAACCGAAGAATTTTTCTTGTGTCTTGTAGTCCGGGAACAGGGTCACAACACCTTTCCATTTCCATTTTTAAGTAATCTACCGGAGATCTACGTAAAGGTCAACCCGGATGCTTAAGTAACAGCGTCTATCCCTTGATCAGACAAAAGTTTGCAAGGGGGCTTTAGCAACATCTGTCTGTTTCCGATGATGAATTGCAGCCAACTAAAGATGCCTTTCTGCCTCTAGAGATAGCGAATTTCTCCAAAGCCCTTCTATCTGTTTGCTCGACGCTAAAAATCTGAGGTTGCTCGGGTGGCTTAAGGATCGACGCAAATCTTCCAACGTCCGATTTCATTAGTAACCAGTAATGATATCAGGGATACGGATGTAATTGTTGAAAGAAATTCCATCCGCCGGATTGCCATTTTTTCTCTTTATTCAAACTGTAAAAATTAAATTTGAATCGATAAAAACTGGGTTAAATTTTTTATTCAAAATTATGTTATCTATCATTCGACTGTTGGAGTTTCGTTTCGGTGCATACCACTTTAGCTATCAGGTGGGTGTTGCTTAAAAGATGATTTGCCATTGGAAATAATTTTAAGAAAGAAAGCACTGGTTTTTTTTTTTTTTGTTTGTTTCTTATCAAATTTACGAATCATTTTCGTTATCGCTGTGAAGCAAGCGTTGCATTCGTTCGACTGATCGTGCTTTTGGTGACATGACTATCATTCTTCGTTCAGTCATGCTGTACTATTTGTTTATGTTTCATTCGTAAATAATGAATGGAGTTGTCCGCATAATATTTCTCTCTTGGCGACTCCACCCATGTACGGGAATTTTTCCTTCCGTCGTCGGATCAATGAAGATTTACGGAAAGGCTACAATTAAGGGTTTCATGTTTGCCTAAATGTTGTTTTTGACTTTCTGTGAGACGGAGATAAAGCATAGTTTAGAGAGTTGCAGGTCAGCGGGTGTCTGTCGTGGGAGAAGTTGGACGATGAAAGCGGTAACAAGGACTACCTAGAGAAACACAGGAATCGACCCTGGGGTCAAGTGGCGGCTCTATGTCTAGCGACGCCAACCGCTGGTTGTATGTCACTGCTCGTGTCGCTGTACAACCCTGGGGCACACTTCGACACGAGTTATACCTCCTCGCGAGAAAATTATGGACACGTAGCGTAGTAAACTATACAAATGCGTAGGTCGTCTGCGTGTCAGGACTTTACAACAAACAAGGAGCCACCGAAAAAACATAGCATTGTAAATATTAAAAAGAAACCCACATAAGGAGCCTAAAGGTTAATCGTTATACTCCACTCGCCTTTATTTTTTATGTATATATATATATCCGTAAAAATAAACCTCGCATTTATCCACTCAATTTTTTTTTCGTCCTATTCCTCCAAACAATTAATTTTCTCTGGTATATTATAAAGTATATAGAAGTTCAGAAAGAGTGGGATTGCTAATGTGTCGCGATAACTAATTCTAGGAATTTCGTCCATAACACTGGTCCACCAAATCAAGCAGATACGTGACAACTGTTACCCACCGCAGTGCCAATATTTTAAGATATTTGAAAGCGTATAAGACCCGTTAAATATTTATGAAGTTAAAAATTAGGTTTATAGAGATTGGATTCAAACACTTTATTGGAAAGGTAACTGGATTAAAAATGGTCTACGACTTTAAAACTTATTCCAAAGATATGCTGTTTACAACTAATAAGGATCTAAATCTAAAATAAAGTTATATAAATTACTGTATTTTATATAAGGAATAAATTAAGCTTAGCTTGCTTAAAGAGAGAAAGTCGCATTTTCTCCATTAGAAATATTGCATATGAAAACTTCTAAAAGAATTGATCCGATGAAAATTATTATACGGTATTTTTATATACAGAAATTAATTGAATAAGATATTCCAGATTTAAAATATATATATATATATAATTTTTTATTTTTTATTAGTCTGTATCACATACAAACATACAAAATTACTGTACGGTTTTCTATAAGCCTTACAACTTTTAAACTCGTAAGTTGTAATAAAATTACGAGAAAAAGACGACTCAAACTAGAAAATTCCCATTCTAAACTTTAAAAAATAAAGATTGAAAATCTCAAAAATTGATTTTTCGATCTTCAGAAGTTTTTTTTTTTCATTGGAAAAACTTGTAAATTTATCGTTATTTCGAAGATCAATTCAGTTTAAATCTGTTATTGAGAACAATTTTAAAAGGAATTTTTGAGTATTTTTTAAAGAGATTTTCATCAATAATAATATACTAATAAAATTGTTTAAAGATTTATAAAAATTAATCTGAAACATTTGAAATGAAGCGAATATGGAAGTAGTTTTCTAATTTCGTTCGAACTATTGATCATTTCTTAACATTAACAGGAAAAACATCCGTTTGTATAAATGCAATGCTTTTTAAAAACAGGTATTGTAAGAATTTAGAAAGAAGATAAACAAAACCCCTATAAAGAAATTAACATTTCACCCTCATGTTAATGGAAATGCATGTTTAAACAGTCGAAAAACATGATAAATGAAAATAAAAAAAAAACATGTTTGTGGTATATTTAAACGAACCGATTAACATACGAGTAATTAGGATAATATATGAAGTTAGTAAGTTATTTTATTTTTGAAAAATAATCTTAAAGACAAATTCGAATGATCATTAATAATAATATACAGTATATAGATTATGTAAAATGCGATCGTGAATTTCTAATTAGATTCTCTTAGCAATGGATTCTGAAGTAAAGAAGAAAAGAAATTAAGTTTTAAATTTGATATAATAAAACACGTATTAGATTGAAATTTATAATATAATCTTCTGTAAATCTATTAGAGATTGTTATTAAATAGGCCTAATACATATTATAGTAAACCTTTGTGAAATCTTAGTAAATAAACAAGTTAACAAGTAAACTAAAGAGAGAAAGAATAGACTTTCTCTAGTTAATTCTATTTAAGGTACGAGAGAGCAATATAAATTCTTGATCGAGTTTTCTTAATAACTTTATCTATAAATAATAATTGATCCGAGCTGAAAGATATTTAAAATTTGCGAGACGGTAACTTTTATAATTCAGACGGAGACTTAGAATCACCTGTGAGTCGATTTTGTAGAGAGTGGGGAACAACAGATTAGCATATTATCCACGGTGTGGTCCTGGTTGTGGCATCATTCGCCTACCACAGATTCGACGGAGAGGAAAAGTGTCTTTAATGCATTATTAAGAGAAGGGAATTCATTCAGAAACGGAAGAAGTGTGATCGTTTGCGGCTTTCTGAATATTTCAGTGACTCGATACAACATTAATGAAACTCGATGTGGGTAATACAGCAAATGTGATTACCTCTCGTCTGCAGGGAGAGCTTTATTTCTCGCACGTCGTCTGCTGCCTGATAAATAATTAATTCGAACCAGTCAATGTTTTGTTCCGATAAACACGCTTTTGCTTCGGTATTCATTCGTCCGAGACGTGATTTGTGATATTTAATTTTGCGCCTTATAAATACATTTCCAACTTTGCTCGAATCGATGCTTCTCCTGCATTTTTCTTCCAACCTTAATTAATTCCGTCTTTCTCTTTTCTCTTTCTCTCTCTCTTTTTCCTTACTTTCTATTGGTCGAGATCTTCCAAACTTTACATAAATTCATCAGTTGTGGTTAATATTAATATTATAGTTATAGGAGTTTAGATTTTTCCACATCAGTCTCGTTTTTTATGGGCCTTGTACAATTCCAACTTTTAAATTTTTCGTTAAAATATAAGAAAAGTTTAAAACCCAATTTATTTCTAAAGATGAATTTCATTTGGAGATTACTAAAGCAAAATAAGCCCAATTTTTGATGAGTTCTCTCGTAGATAATTTGCTTAACGGCTTGTTTTTCTCCTTCCTACGCTACGATTGTGTCTAATGCATTTGCAAATTTGTTCGAAATTCATTAACAAACCCGTGTAAAAAGGGACTTTTACCTGTAATTACACTATTTGTTAAGACGGAAGAGGAGGAAAGAATCAAGCTTAAGGACAATATATTTTTTTTTTTTTTTTTCATTCGTAAATAATGAATGGAGTTGTCCGCATAATATTTCTCTCTTGGCGACTCCACCCATGTACGGGAATTTTTCCTTCCGTCGTCGGATCAATGAAGATTTACGGAAAGGCTACAATTAAGGGTTTCATGTTTGCCTAAATGTTGTTTTTGACTTTCTGTGAGACGGAGATAAAGCATAGTTTAGAGAGTTGCAGGTCAGCGGGTGTCTGTCGTGGGAGAAGTTGGACGATGAAAGCGGTAACAAGGACTACCTAGAGAAACACAGGAATCGACCCTGGGGTCAAGTGGCGGCTCTATGTCTAGCGACGCCAACCGCTGGTTGTATGTCACTGCTCGTGTCGCTGTACAACCCTGGGGCACACTTCGACACGAGTTATACCTCCTCGCGAGAAAATTATGGACACGTAGCGTAGTAAACTATACAAATGCGTAGGTCGTCTGCGTGTCAGGACTTTACAACAAACAAGGAGCCACCGAAAAAACATAGCATTGTAAATATTAAAAAGAAACCCACATAAGGAGCCTAAAGGTTAATCGTTATACTCCACTCGCCTTTATTTTTTATGTATATATATATATCCGTAAAAATAAACCTCGCATTTATCCACCCAATTTTTTTTTCGTCCTATTCCTCCAAACAATTAATTTTCTCTGGTATATTATAAAGTATATAGAAGTTCAGAAAGAGTGGGATTGCTAATGTGTCGCGATAACTAATTCTAGGAATTTCGTCCATAACACTGGTCCACCAAATCAAGCAGATACGTGACAACTGTTACCCACCGCAGTGCCAATATTTTAAGATATTTGAAAGCGTATAAGACCCGTTAAATATTTATGAAGTTAAAAATTAGGTTTATAGAGATTGGATTCAAACACTTTATTGGAAAGGTAACTGGATTAACTTTTCCAATAAATGGCTTCATGACATTTCTTAT